>NW_015642206.1:818442-819661 GCF_001515625.1 Sinocyclocheilus rhinocerous | reverse complement strand
AGACAATTTTTAATATAACTCCGTCTGGATTCGTCTGAAAGAAGAAAGTCATATACACCTAGGATGACTTGAGGGTGAGTAATTTGTGGGCTAATTTTCATTTTTGGGTGAACTAACCCTTTAACAATAGCAACAAAGACGGAGCAATTACGATTCTACAGGAAGTGTGTGTGGTATCCCATTGTCCAAAATACAAGCACAATGTCTACGTCTTAATAATTGGCTAATTTTGACTTGAAACTGGAGAAAGAAAAAAAAGCCAACAGAGCAATAAGAGCTTATTGTTTGTGCTATTCTTGTAAGTACATTATTTTAAATTTTTCATCAGCTTCTAATTAGCTTATTATGAAAAAAGCATGCATTATGAGTTAATGAATGCATCTCTTCTGAAAACAATAGTAATAATAATAATAATAATAATAATAATACTAAGTTTTCATGCTGGTATCAGTCCAGCTTTTGGATACGCATAACCGTTGTTAGGCAACTTTTGTACATTTTTGCATGTTTGGGTATACGCTGAAACATACAAAATGGATGTAGTGATAGCACATAAAAACATAAAAATGTTACACATGCACAGCTTTAGAAACAAATGTCTTTACAAATCCTATACATTATGAATTTACTGTTACTGTGTTTATTTGGACATGAACCTCACTGTTTCTTGAGAAGTGGGACAAAACAGGGTACAATATTGAAAAAAATAAAACCTTGTACTCAGACAAACGAAACTACATTTTTGTATCTTACATGTACTAAGCTACTGAGCTACATTAGATTTTGTACTAATCCTAAGGGAAAACAGGTGGTTTCAAAAGTACAGCAATAACTTTATCCCAAACATCCAAAGTTGAACTTCGTGCTGTATGAATGATAGCCAATGATCTTTCTATAAGAACAACAAATACTAAAGTAATTGTACCATTCTTTTATTGACGGGGGTCCAGGAGAAAACCAAGAATTAATAATAGTTTTTTTTGCAGCTGCTAAACCAGCAAAAATAATTTTCTTAGAAGCCAAATTTGTACAAATGTTAAATGAAGAGTCATCATTAAATAAAAATAAATTAAGTAGTTTAGGGATTGGGAACTCCAAAATGTCCTCAAGAAATACTGCTACTTGAGACCAAAGATTAGAGACATCTGAGCAATCCCAGAAAATATGTGCCAACCGTGTTCAAGTTACATTTTGTACAGTTCGGGGTATCTGCAAGCTT
>NW_015642206.1:814542-816024 GCF_001515625.1 Sinocyclocheilus rhinocerous | reverse complement strand
AAAAATAATTTTCTTAGAAGCCAAATTAGTACAAATGTTAAATGAAGAGTCATCATTAAATAAAAATAAATTAAGTAGTTTAGGGATTGGGAACTCCAAAATGTCCTCAAGAAATACTGCTACTTGAGACCAAAGATTAGAGACATCTGAGCAATCCCAGAAAATATGTGCCAACCGTGTTCAAGTTACATTTTGTACAGTTCGGGGTATCTGCAAGCTTCATTTTAAAACGTCTGTATGGGGAAAGATAAAACTTCTGAACAAACTTAAAATGAATCAACTGGTGTGCAGGATTCTTTGATGAAAAGAACACATTTTTCAGTACCTTCCCCCAATCCAATTCCATGTCCCTCTCCTTAAGGTCATGATCCCATGACTCAATCACTCCCAGAGCTTTGTCACGTTTTGAAATTAACTGTGCATATATTCTAGATACCAGTCCAGTGCATGAAGATCCTGAATAAATCCATAAGCTCAATGGGTGAGCACAAAGAGGAGAATCCTAGGGAACTCCGTGAGCTTTGATTGCTGATCTCAGTTGTAGGTATAGAAACCAAGAGCATCCAGGAAGAGAGTAGTTTGCTCTAAGGTCCTGAAATGATTTTAAGCCATTTTCTCCATACAAATCCTGCAGAATGTAAATTCCCCTAGAGGCCCAACTTTCATTAAAATATGGACCAGAGTTCTGCAAAAGATTGTAATTATGCCATATGGGGGAGCGATCACAGAGTTTAGTATTGCAACCCATTTGATTTTGAACATTTGACCAAACCTGCAAGGAGTTACTAATAATTGGCCCAAACCTCTTATGTGCAGTTTTAGGTTTAAGTCCAGCAAATAACAGATCTTCAGTTCTGTGAGGCTTTACAATTTCTTGTTCTATCTGGTGCCAGAGAAGAACAGAGTCTTTATCACACAAATTTGTGAATGCCTTTACCTGGAAGGACCAATAATACAATTTAAAGTCAGGTAGTGCCAAACCACCAGATAATTTCATCCGCTGAAGAGTATTCAGACGAATACGTGGTTTTTTACCATCCCAAATAAAATGAGTTATCCGAGATTGCAACTCCTCAAAATAATTTACAGGTGGGGGTAATGGAATCATAGAAAAAAGAAAATTCAGCCTACCAAGAACATTCATCTTTATTATTGAAATTCTGCCCTGTAATGACATTTTAAGGTGAGACCACCTCTGCATATCAGCAAAAAAAAAAAAAAAAAAAAAGTTTAAGCTTGTCATAGTTTGTACGTGATCTATTAAAGAAAGTTGTTATTTTTAGACCCAAATACTGTAAAAACACATCTGTTCCACCTTTATTTGACCCTCTAACTCTAGCACTTTCTATTCTATTTTAATTCTACTTTATATTTATCTTCTTTTTTTAATTTAAAAAACAAAAACAAACAAACACTAGCTTTCTATATTTTCTATTCTATCTACTTGTTTTTCTTTGTGTGTGTGTGTGTGTGTATGTGTGT
>NW_015642206.1:811771-811851 GCF_001515625.1 Sinocyclocheilus rhinocerous | reverse complement strand
ACTTATATATCTTATATATTGTTGCTCTTTTGTTAGTTTTGATTGCTTTTATTGTCCTCATTTGTAAGTCAAAGCGTCTG
>NW_015642206.1:794773-811627 GCF_001515625.1 Sinocyclocheilus rhinocerous | reverse complement strand
GGGCATTTAAAGGAACTAGAAGGGATTTGTCCCAGTTTATTTTATAGCCAGAGAAGTGATTAAACTGGGTGAATACTTTTATTAAGGAAACATAGGAAACATGTATATTAGTGAAATATAATAGTATGTCGTCTGCGTAAAGAGAAATTTTATCTTGTATAACTTGTATAACTATGGGTGATATAAGAGAATCTAGTCTAATCGACTGTGCTAACGGTTCTACTGATAGAGCAAAAAGTAAGGGGGAAAGTGGGCAGCCCTGACGGGTACCACGATGCAGAGGAAATGGCTTTGACAAGATATTACCCGTTAATACAACTGCAAGAGGATTAGTATAAAGTGTTTTGACCATAGATATGAAAATTTTACCAAAGCCAAAATTCTCCAAAACTATCCAAAGATACTCCCAACTTACCCTATCAAAGGCCTTTTGCGCATCTATAGTAAAGACAGCTGCAGGTAACGCATCCCTTTCAGATGCATGAATAATATGTAAAAAACGTCTGACATTATCGGATGCAAGTCTCCCTTTTAAAAATCCAGATTGATCAAAATGAATTAGTTTACTTACGGATAATTCAAGCCTCTTGACTAAAAGCTTAGCAAAAAGCTTTAACTCTGTTGTAATTAAAGATATCGGCCTATAACTACCACAATTCAGAGGACTTGCCTTTCTTAAGCAACACCGAAATAAGTGATGTGTTTTGATCACGATGAAATGAACCAATGCTAAGAGCATGATTGAAAGAATTTAGGAGAAGTGGTCCAATACTGTCCCAAAGTTCCAGGAATAGCTCTGGAGGAAAACCATCCAATCCTGGAGATTTACCTCTTTTCATTGAAGACAATGCATCTTTTAATTCGATAATAGTGGGAGGTGTATCAAGAAACTCTGTTTCTTCATTGGACGAAGAGGGTAAAATTAAGCTTCGAAAGATACAATTTAAGAACAGTTGGGTCAAAAAACGATTCGGCTTCATACAGATTGGAATAAAAATGTCTAAAAGTATCATTAATTTCCTCTGCATCATAGGTAACAGGTCCTGATGGGATTTCGATTGCATTAATAATAGAAAATGACTCATTCTGCTTTATTTTCGCAGCTGAAAGTCTACTTGAGCTTTCGCTTTGACTATAGTAGGTCACTTTTGTATGGTGTATTGAGAATTCTGCTTCTCAATACACCGTATTTCAGTAAGTTATTTAACTCAAATTTCAAAGCTAGAAGGGATTCCTGTTTTTGCTCAGAAAACTGACGCTTTTGATCTGATTCCAATACTTGAATTTCCTTTTCTAGTTGTGAAATTCTGTAGTGTCTGGACGCCTTCATATAAGAAGCAAATGCGATAGCTTCACCCCTAATAAAGCATTTGGTTGTTTCCCAGAGTATTTGGGGTGAAGATACTGATTCCCGATTAATTTCTAAAAATGTTCTGAGATTGACTTTCAATTGCTTCAGAAACTCTGAGTTCTGAAGTAACGTTGTATTAAAGCACCACCTGTGTGCACGTTTAGCAGACAGATCATATTTTCACATGTGACCAACAATTCCTCAACAAATATAAAATATCATAATCAAATATCATCAACATATTCATCTGACGGTGGTGACAAAAACCTGAATTTGTAGTCATTTTAACTATCAAATACATTGAATCAATCAATTACTGTATTAAAACAAACACAACAAACAGTGAGCATGTTATTGTTTATAAAGCTCTTTTTCAAGATTCACATTTAAGTATTTTGATGTATCATTGGAACACAAATGATCTATTTTCTCTCATCTCAGAACAGTATTTCTGCTGTGCATCTGCTATGGTAACAAGGTAACTTTTAAAAACATTTAAATGAACAAATAAAACAATTAGTTGTACCTCTATCCAATTACATTCACCAGGATCTTAAAGGGTTCGTTCACCCAATTTGCTTTTTGCGTAACCCTTTGACCACCATTCCTTGTCATTTCAGTGCCAGTTACTTCGGTCGTGACGTCTAATAATAACATAGTCCTGTAAGATGATAATGAACTATTATGGGATGAATGATGTGCAGCGTCTTACTGTGTGTGCGCATGTGATTGCAAATGACAAAGTGATAAAATATAATCAGCATTAAATACATTCACCCAACATCACCCCTCTCACTGTGTTCGTGCCACCCCAGGATTTCCAAAGAGTGTAATCAGAGATGTATGGTTCACACTACCTCTTGGAGGAAACAAGAGTTTTTGACAGCAGGGCGGCAACATCTCTCTGCCATTCTCACATGGTTCTGAGTAGCATTAAGAACAAAGCCTGCTGGGATGTTTCTGTACCTTCGGGCAAACTCGTACACATACCTAAGGGGAAAGAAAACAACATATGACATCAATGCGGTAAATCAAAGCCCTCCAAGACATGATTCATAAAGGGCACAGCATATTCTGTTACCCTGTTAGTAACTTCTAATCAGAAATCAAAGCCACCAAAGTGTTTCTTTGTTTTATTCCTATGAAAACAGCACATAATCGTCATGTTTAGGCATGAATGGGGGTGTGTTGTCATCAAAAGATTTTATTATGAAAAACTGTTGTCATAATGCTCCCAAGGCTTATTTTAGAACAGAATGATTCATATGACTGCACCAAATTTAGCTTCATTATGCAGATCTGTGTTGAGAAGAGGTATAAAATAAGTGAGATATGTATGAACTAAAAGGGTTTCGGTCACGAGGTCTATTTTATGTAAGCAAAACAAACATAATTAATTACATGACATTATATAAAAGTGATTACCATCCATGTACCAAAGGAGTTGAACTTCAAAACATCTAGATTTTTCTTTGTTAAAATTATAAAACATAAATTATGACTGTTTACATATCCTAAATATATATTATGGCAATTGATTAATCTTTAATCAGCAACTATTTATAAGGGAAAAAAGTAATACTATGTAAGAACCAGGTTCGTCAATTTGTGTGGATGTTTGTCAAAACAAAACCTGTGAACCTGCAAACTCACATCTGCTGTTCATAAAGCTAAAATCAGCTTTATGCTGCCCACACTGCTTTAAACAGTATGTTTTACAAGAAAATACTATTTCAGTTTTTAATTTAAATTTTAATTCAAAGTATTACTGGGGATTCCTTTGTAATTTACTAGTACTTTCTGTCTGAAAATTCAGTGATTTTTCAGTGTTTATGTATTTCTATATTTGTATCTTATGCACCCAAACAAACTAACAGAAAACGAAATATATAAAATAATGGTTATACATGCCGATAGGAATGTCACGATCGCTACTGTGAGGGAGTGCAGAGCGAGGAACGAGGAGACGTGGAGTACATCAACAAGGAGACTTTAATGAAATCAAGGGAACCAGGAAAACACACGTAGCAGTGGAGGTTGACATAATACCGGACCAGGAAACTCAAAACAGGAAACACTATAAATACACATGACTAGACGATGGGCTGACGAGACACACCTTGAACTAATGAAACAATAATAAGGACAGGAAAGGGAAGCACCAAATAAGGGCATAGGAGGAACATGGGGGAAAACCAGGACATGGAGCACGTGGGGAACAAAACACAAAACACAACACACGGAACAGAGTCTGACATTACTCCCCCCTCCCGTAAGGCGTGTCCCATGCGGTAACAATTCCACTGGGGGGGCGCCCTGGAGGCTGGTGTAGGACTGGGACACGGGGAATACCTCCAGGGCAGATCAGGCAGTCCAGGGTGCCATGGCGGCACAGGGAGCTCAGGGGCCATGGCGGAGCAGGGAGCTCTGGAAGCCATAGTGGAGCAGGCAGCGGGCTTGACTGAGGAATGGCCAGCAGGCTAGACTTCGGAGCGGCCGGCGGGCTGGATTGAGCGGCGACTTCCATGCCGCGGGGGGAAAAACCAGGAAAACAAAAGACTTTTAAAAAACGAAAAACAAACACGGGGAGAAGGGGCGCCGCTTACTGTCTTGGTCCGGTATTCTGTCACATTCGCTACTATGAGGGAGCGCGGAGCGAGGAACGAGGAGACGTGGAGTACATCAACAAGGAGACTCTAAAGAAATCAAGGGAACCAGGAAAACACACGTAGCAGTGGAGGTTGACATAATACCGGACCAGGAAACTCAAAAAAGGAAACACTATAAAAACACATGACTAGACGATGGGATGACGAGACACACCTGGAACTAATGAAACAATAATAAGGAACGGGAAGGACCAAATAAGGACATAGGAGGAACACGGGGGAAAACCAGGACATGGAGCATGTGGGGAACAAAACACAAGACACAACACACGGAACAGAGTCTGACAAGGAAGCTATAGAGAGTCTGATTTAAAAGACCATATCGGTTTGGTATCGTTGAAGGGGTACTTGAACCTGACTAATGGGGCTTTGAGGGTACATGTTTTGCTCATTTTGTTCAATTCGACTAAAGCACTTTTTGATGTATAGAATTTTTGCTATACAGAAACCTGCTTTAGTGCATGAACAAAAGGTACTTATCTCCCCTCACTACTAATGCAACCACAATCAGAGGAGACTATAATCACCAAAAAAGCAATTAGCACTTTGATAAAGGTGGCAATATCTTATTTATTTATTTCGTTTATTTCAGGACTAAGTCCTTCTAAGTGCCATTAAAGTCCAAAAGAAAATACTGTATTATTACTTAAATTGACTTCAAATAGAAGTTCTGACCAAGTGGCCTCCCCTGAGGCAAACCAGTCCAAAGCAATTATCACTTCCACGACACTATTAAGCCCAAATGTCTTTTCTAGGCAAAAAAGGGGATAAGATTTACCAAAGCATGTTCAACAAATAAGGTAATATTGTCTCTAGCTCCGTGGCTAAATTACACACAATCAAACATGATGGTATTCATTTTAAAATGAACTCCCAGTAGAGCAGTGGAGAAAAAAGACCCTTGACATCCTGAAAATGTTTGAAAGTAGGCTATTACAACTCACAAACGTGCAAGAAACTAAAGCACCACAGAATTTGCAGCTTTAGGAACTGCTCTTGTGGAATCAGGATTGGGAATTCATGCAGGACATTTGGTGGTACTTTACCAAAGCATGTTCAACAAATAAGGTAATATTGTCTCTAGCTCCGTGGCTAAATTACACACAATCAAACATGATGGTATTCATTTTAAAATGAACTCCCAGTAGAGCAGTGGAGAAAAAAGACCCTTGACATCCCGAAAATGTTTGAAAGTAGGCTATTACAACTCACAAACGTGTAAGAAACTAAAGCACCACAGAATTTGCAGCTTTAGGAACTGCTTTTGTGGAATCAGGATTGGGAATACATGCAGGACATTTGGTGGTACCACTGTATGGAAACTTAATTGTGTAAATGTATAGCTCTCAGTTATCTAAAAGCCAATTGCTGGTGCAGTGTGAACTGGCCTTAATACAAGTCTATAGATTCTGAAAAGTGTTTAATATCCAAAATGTGGCACTCAATGGTAAAATGATGAATAAAACCACCTATGAAAGAGATCATGACTAGAGATTATAACTGATTAGAAATGACTGGCAGACAAAAAGTTGTCAAAATAAACAATTTGTACACATATTTATTATATTACACTTTGATTAAATAACTGAAAAACTGGTCTCAGAATTGTATATGAATGATGTGTTGTTGAAAGGAAACAGTGGATGAATAATATGAAATCTTTGGTTTCTTGAGGCAATGCTCTCCAATCTTTAAAACCAGTAGCAGTCTTTTTAGAGTCTTTTTATCAGTACGACACTAACAAAGGGATGCTATCATAATTCATTAGACTGACATGGAAAATATGCTATACAGGAGAACAGTTTTGAAAAAAATCATGGCTATTCAGAGAAACTAAATGGCCAGTGATTTTTCTGAGGTAATGTAATTGGGATACATCATTCTATTGAATGCATTCAGAAGGAAATGCTGAATTTGCAGATCCAAGTTGTGAGAGATGCTTTTCTACCATTTATAGGATTTATAATTTATAAGATTTAATATGATTTATAAGAACAGGCATATTGCATTTTTACTCCGGTAATATTTTCTAATATACTCTTTTACAGCTGCAAATCAAGAAACAAATGCCTACTTAAAAGAAGTGTAAAGTTGAAACTAGTTAGGGGGAATAATTAGTACTTTTAAACATCATCAAGTTTATTTCAGAAAGGCTAGATAAAGCCTTTCAAATAGAGGATTTCTGAAGACTTGTTAGTAGCAATGTGTTTATGCTAAAGAAAATGAGAGAAGAAAGTGACCGGTGGGTGAACAAGAATGCTACATTGACTTCTTCTGTTTTTATTTCCACTAATAAGACTGAAACATTGTTGCCTTGATAAGGACTCTTAATAGGACAAATCTCACCTGACAGCATAGTCCTTCTCATCTTTAATGAACTCGTGCAGATCTCTTCATTTGTGGGCTCCAGTAGAGAAGGCAGCTTATCTGCAGAGTACCGTAGTGAGGCCAGACAAAGTTTCCTCTCTTGACCCTGAAGTGTGCAGCACTGCTCGATGCCTGGATATTTAGGGAATGGTACTTAAAAGAAGTGTAAAGTTGAAACTAGTTAGGGGGAATAATTAGTACTTTTAAACATCATCAAGTTTATTTCAGAAAGGCTAGATAAAGCCTTTCAAATAGAGGATTTCTGAAGACTTGTTAGTAGCAATGTGTTTATGCTAAAGAAAATGAGAGAAGAAAGTGACCGGTGGGTGAACAAGAATGCTACATTGACTTCTTCTGTTTTTATTTCCACTAATAAGACTGAAACATTGTTGCCTTGATAAGGACTCTTAATAGGACAAATCTCACCTGACAGCATAGTCCTTCTCATCTTTAATGAACTCGTGCAGATCTCTTCATTTGTGGGCTCCAGTAGAGAAGGCAGCTTATCTGCAGAGTACCGTAGTGAGGCCAGACAAAGTTTCCTCTCTTGACCCTGAAGTGTGCAGCACTGCTCGATGCCTGGATGTTTAGGGAATGGAGAGTCCTTTCCGCATGACTTCTCAGAGATCTCTGTAGCCTTGGATAGAGATTGCTATGTAAATAAAAAGCAAGCAACACAACACAAAAGCAAAGGCAAAACAAAACCACAGTACTGAAGATATGAACAATTTTGTCTAGTATGTGTGACGTCTATAATGAAACGCGTTTCATTACAAATCCATTCATCATGGTTGGGGATGTGATTTTAGCTTTTAATGTACTTCTCATTTAGTATAGTTTCAATAAGCCGTAATGGTCCTTTAATGGCATTAAGACAATCGGATACATCATAATGGCTATCATATGTGCTATGAACTTAAGTCTTCAGTATTTTGAGGTAGATGAGGAAATTCTGCTCAAGTAATTATTTTTTAATGAAATGAATGTAAGCTGTCCCCAGGGAAAGACAATGATACAATGAATGAAGCAGCGAGTGCTGTGTGCCGTGCGCCCACACCAACTAACACGCACTGTAATTAATTTGCATTGAAGTGTGCCAAGGATTGGGCCTGGAACTGACAACGGGAACTTTCCAGAGTTGAGCTGGAGTTGCCTCTAGTCAAGATATATATTATTATCTCCATGCACAAATTAAAGGAGAGTTTTATTTGTATTTTTAACGTAAGAGGCTTTCTTTGAAAACAAAGCCTGCATCTAAGCAACAGTATACCACAGATAATAAATGCATTCTCCAAACCACTTATCCTCTGTAGGGTCGTGGGTAAGCAAATATTCCAGCATATCACTGTTTTTATGAAAACGTGTCCTGAGGCATCTGGCACCAAGACATTAGCAGCAGATCCTTGCAAGTTGTGAAGTGGTGCCTCCATGGATCAGATTTGTTGGTCTAGCACATCCCATGGAGCGCAACTGGATAGAAATCTGGGGAATTTGGAGGCCAAGGGAACACTTTGAACTCTTTGCCATGTTTCTCAAACCATTCCTGAACAATTTTTGCAGTGTGGCAGGGTGCATTGCTGAAAGAGGCCACTGCAACCAGGGAACACTATTGCCATGGAGGGGTGTACGTGGTCTGCACTCTGCAACAATCTTTAGGTGATACATAACATCCATGTGTGCCAACAACTGTGGCACTGCTCACATTCAAACATGTTTTTATAACAGCTACATTTTTTTCTCCTTATTTTTTCTCTTTAATGAGACCAGAATTGCTTAATCACAAACCCCAAATAATGGCTAAACTGCCTCTCTCCCATCGCTGGTCATATCAGTCTTATATGAATTGACAGCCACTGCAAAGGTCTGGCTAACACTAATGTGCTTATACGGAATGAAAACAAGCTTGACAACAGGAACACATGGAAATGTAATTAAATGAACTTAGCTGTAGCTTATGATGAAGACTGAGCCTGAGAGATTTAGCAAGATGAGATTTATACAGTCAGGCATAATAAAAAGTACAACCTGTCAATGAGAAGACCATCAAGGGTGAAAGACTTCTGAAACGATGGGCTGTGTGAGTTAGGGATGTAATTAAGTTAACTACCTCCAGAACTTCCACAGTAATTAGAATGAGCATGAGTCTATTTGAGGTATGCTGTGCTACATCTAGCATGTGATTCTGCTCCAGTTCTGCTTAATGTTCATGCCTCAGAAAGCACAGCCTGGAAGTAATTGATAAAGAGTGTATAAACTTAGCATATCCTACATTTAGCTATGGTAGATTTTGGTATCTTAATGGGTTTAGCTATCATCAACTCAGCCCTTTAGATATTAATAAACAATTGAATGCATTTAACTTAGGCCTAGCACACTTTAACATTTAAATATAGGGTCATTTTAAATCATGGGTTATCTTGTTTCAGTTCACACTTGGGTTAGCAATTAATCCAATTAATAATGGGTATTCAGGTTTCACAATGTCACACATGTCCACTCTTTGGTTAACATGCTTTTGCATATATTCATGAAGTCAATAAAATGTATTTGGTAATTAAGCTCAACAGCTGCTTTATTAAGTAAGCATCCATCTGTGCACATGTCATCCACTCTGTTTTAAGTCTCCAGATGCACGCAAAAACAAAGGCAAATAAATACAGAGTTCTGGCATGAAACTCTAGATGGCGCAGTCTGATAGGTCTAACTCAATCTGACCTAATGACATCATCACATGGCACAGCTGATTTGTTCTCTCCTGTATCGGTAGCCAATGAGCTTGTGCTCAACATTCAATATATGACTAGGGCTTGCCGTAGCAGTCGCAGCTTGCTTCAGAACAGCGAATGCTCTTCCAATCCATATCGCTGTGCGTATTGTGTGGTCTGCCTAATTGAATTCAAAAATGAGCAACCATAATCAAGTTTAAACTAAGTGTCATGTTAGCAGTTTGCATTGTATGCAGGAGCGAATATTAAGCATACTAGCAGCAGCTGTGTTTATACAGCTGGAGCAAAAGGCAGTTTAGAGCATATGTAATTGCTCTGAAGACACGCTGATAGCAACGGACATGAAACAGGTTAAATGAAATAAGCATTATTGTATATGCATTTCAAGGGGGGTTCGCCATATACATCGGCGATTATCCCAGTGTTCACGTTTGTTAATTCTAAGGTCGATGTTTTCATTGTGATGAGTGTGTGGTTGATTTCAGCTAGTGTTTTGGCTTGTATTGTCCCTTCTATGTTTCCTGCTTTGTGGGGGGTTATTTCATGTAGGTTATATTTGCAGCAGCAATATTTCTTACATGCTCACAGCAGCATGTTGTGGATGTTTTGGCAGTAGCAAGTCTCGGTACTTGCTCTGCCGCAGCAGCAGCAGCGTAGCAGATCTATTCCGCCAAGACCAAATACATTAACATTGTCATGTACATTACCATGCCAATCCCTCCGAGAGTTGTCATGACAGAAGCAACCATAATCAAGTTTAAACTAAGTGTCATGTTAGCAGTTTGCATTGTATGCAGGAGCGAATATTAAGCATATTAGCAGCAGCATTTAGCATCTGTGTTTATACAGCTGGAGCAAAAGGCAGTTTAGAGCATATGTAATTGCTCTGAAGACACGCTGATAGCAACGGACATGAAACAGGTTAAATGAAATAAGCATTATTGTATATGCATTTCAAGGGGGGTTCGCCATATACATCGGCGATTATCCCAGTGTTCACGTTTGTTAATTCTAAGGTCGATGTTTTCATTGTGATCAGTGTGTGGTTGATTTCAGCTAGTGTTTTGGCTTGTATTGTCCCCTCTATGTTTCCTGCTTTGTGGGGGGTTATTTCATGTAGGTTATATTTGCAGCAGCAATATTTCTTACATGCTCACAGCAGCATGTTGTGGATGTATTGGCAGTAGCAAGTCTCGGTCCTTGCTCTGCCGCAGCAGCAGCAGCGTAGCAGATCTATTCCGCCAAGACCAAATATATTAACATTGTCATGTACATTACCATGCCAATCCCTCCGAGAGTTGTCATGACAGAACTGCAGTTAACGTGTTTCCCGTTACTTTTCTTTCTAGACACTGGAACTAAACACAGTTGCAAGAAAGTTTTTTGACCGTGCAAAAAGCACATTATTATTTACTAAAGTCAATTCTGAAGACATTCGTCATGTGACTGATCACTCGTCAAATGCAGCAGACAGCGAAAAATACTGGGCCAATTTCACGCCTTTGAGACTTCTCAAAAAATAAATCTGTCACTGGTAAACCATCTTATATAATGTAATGAAATAGGCTACTATGAAAAAATATTTAGTCAAAGTACAAGGTTGATTTTTTTTTCATTGGTGAAACATGCTTTTGGCCATCATAACTAGTGTAGTTACAGCATCTACCAGCATAAAGAGGTGATTATAAACAAATAATTCCTCAGTCCCTTTGTCTCTCTCGCAGGTTTTTATTAAAAGTGGTGCTAACCCTCTTTAAAAATGACAAACATTCAATTTATATGTGATCTTAACCCAGGGTTAATAAAATGATTATAACCCATGGTTAATTTGAGAACTGAGTGCAAAAGTCAACTTTTGTGCTTTTTCTCTTTGTGAATAGATTTGTATTTGAGTAGCTCTACCAAGTAACCAAGAATTCATTTGAATGAGTTCAACTTGTCGCTAAATTCTGTTTAGCCACAAAACATGTCTTTACTAGGGGTGTAATGATATGGATCCATCGATATGGATTGATACATCGATCAAATGTTTAGCGATATAATGTAGCGATGGAGCGCTTAAAAAACGATACCAGTAGTATAAATAGGTACCTTTATTTTGACACTGTCCACATTTTCACATAATGTCTATGAACTTATTTTTGAACTATGGTTCAAACTCACCTGTCAGGGCTCGGTGATAAGGACTGCCTGAAAGGCTAGGGTGAGCATAAAAGATGCTCGGGACAGTTGACGGAAGTGTCGAGTGCTGTGTGAGAAGTTTTCTGTGTGCACACATCCGAAGCGCACACATACAGACAGCTGCATCTCAGACAGCGCACGAATATATGAGTTCTCATTCGCTTCTTTTTGTGCTTGGACGAACAAATACAGTCAAAATTACATTAAAATGCATGTCTTGGTGAATATCCTAGTAAACACTGTTGGTTAGGCCTATGTCTTAATGTAAACCAGTGATCCTCAAATCTGGCTCGCGAGATCCACTTTCCTGCAGGGTTTAGCTCCAACCCTAATCAAACAACTAACCCTGTGATTTTCTAATGATCTGGAAGATATTGATTAGCAAACTCAGGTGTGTTTGATTAGGGTTAGAGCTAAACTCTGCAGGAAAGTGGATCTTGCGAGCCAGATTTGAGGATCACCGATGTAAACAGTTGAGAAAGAAAACGCATGTGTATCAGTATATTGGATCCATGCTTTTGGTCCTAAAGTGAAAGCAGACTAATAATAAACCTGCCCATAGTAGCAGCCAAAAAAGTTTCAACAGCTTTATTTTTGTAATTTCTTTGTATTTATTTTTCTCCATTAATGTATTTTTTTCTATAACTAGAGTACCTAATTTTTGTTGTTTCCTAATGAGTATTTACACTATATTTTACACATTGCACATTCTAGCACAGAAGCCTGAAAGACTTTCTTGATTGTTGTCCCGTCATAAGCTTTCATAAAACTACTGATCTCATGTATGAGTTGATTTTTTTTTCAATTATTTATTTTTCTTCATTATTATAAAAAAAAAATAAAATAAAAAAGTGTACGCCTATTTTTTTGTTGTGAATGTCCCAATTGGGGTATAAGATATGGAAATTTGAGAAAGTAAATGTTCGTTTTATATTTTGGTTGCATTTGTGAGTTAATAAAAAAACGTTGCTGGTTGTGTAAAATAGGTACATACTATCATAATATCGATATACTCCTGCGTCGAATCACCGTATAATTTTGAGGTATCTGCAAATATCGTATCGATATCATCATATCGTGATGAACCATCTGAGTTACACCCCTAGACTTGACCATAGAGGACAACCACTTACTCCTTTATCATAGCAGTCAGGGCTGGCATCATCTTTACAGCATTTTTCTGCAAGTTTGGTCATTTCATCTGCCACACAACTGACCTCCTGGAATGTGCCATTCGGGAACTTTTGACTGTAGAGGACAGTGACCGTGCGGGAGGATCAAAGGTGAAAATAGGTTACGGAAGCATGTTCAGAGAATCTCTACTAATTACATCAGAAATGCAGGGATATTGTATGGACAAAAAGTAAATAACAGTGAAAAATTAACTGCAAAATTTATGGAATAAAATACTTTTTAAAACTTTTTAAAACTTAAAACCCAAATATTTTGCACATATAAAGAAGCAGTGAATTTATGTCCATGAACAATGGCTGAGACTTAGAATTGTGTAAATCCTCAGGGAAAAGAAAATAAACTTTATACTTGCATTTCTTTGAACTTCTCAATTCCAATAGCTTTGAGCTCTTGGCAAACATTTTCCTTGGCGTAGTTCTTGCCTGTAGAGATACAAAAAATATTATAAAGAATAATTGCATAAGCACAAAATAAATACATTAGTCAACATAGCTGTAATTTCCAATGGATTTTCTTTTATAGTGCATTTATTCATCAGCTGTTTCACAACAGCTATTACATAATTTCAATTGCCATTCTGTTAAACTTTAGTTTAACATTATTAACACAAATCCTCAGTGTATGTGTCTATATTAAAGAAACAATATTGAGTCTGGCTGAATCCTTCCTTTTACCACAGTGGAAATGTGTGCCTGTAAAACACCGTGAAATTCAATTAAGTCTGTTCTTCCTACCTTTGTCAGCCAGCAAAGCTGGGACTATTAAAGCAGAATTTAAAATGAGAGTTGTGTCCCGCATATTTTTCCCCAGGTTACAATACGATTTCAAGATGAGTTCAAATTAGGAACTGCCTCTGTATTGCAATTTTACAAGAGACAAAAGTATGCATGGTCAAAAATTAACCAGCAAAAACAGACCGTTATGTAAATGTTTAAATGCAAACAAGACTCCGGCTTTAGACCCCATGACACGGCTTGACAGCTGGTCACTAAAACTAAAACTTTCTGACAGCAGTGACTCAAACTTAAAATGACCTACAAGAACAGCTTTTGTGAACATTTTAAAGGTTATACTCATAACCTCACATCAGAGTATTAAAGTTTATCTATAAATAGGTTAGATCTGAATTCAGATTTGAGCCTGGCATTAAAGAGTGGGCTAAAAAGCTCTTGGAAAAAAAAAAAGGATATATTAGCTTTCACTTTGATATTCAAGAAAGCTTTTCGTTCTTCTCACAGGAAAGGTTAGCAGTTATCAAAAGAGGCTTTGATATCTTGTTCCAAATGGAAGTGCACTTCAAAGTTTTAGGGAAATGCAAACAAGGGGAGTCAAGGTATTATAGGCCTATTATAGGGGTTAGCAAATTATGGTGACCTTTAATTCAACACCACAATGCCAATTTCAAGAAATTCCTATTTTAGTTGTATTACATAACCATACAAAATATCTCCTGAATTAAACACTTTGACATATTAAATGAAAGAAAACCTGTAGTGGATCAGCATATATACAAAGCTATAGCCTCCGACCTGTAGTGGATGTTAATGTTGCAGTAAATCAGCTGACTGACTGCTGGCTTAATACTGCCCTCTTGAACTCATTTCTGGCATAAGACACACAGTGTGTTAATTACATCAATTCTGATCAGCTTTTAGATTCCAGCAACTGGAACCTAAAAAGAGCAAACAAACCTTGAACACGAGTTGTAAAAATAAGGCATTAGGTACCTTAATTAACCTTTCAGATCACCTGAAAGAGCAATTATACAGTCCACGGTCATAAGGGTGATTCTGAAGAGGAGGAGCTAAAAAAACCCCCAGACAAAACAGCCAAAACAATGAATGAATGCGATATCTAACAAATTCCCAGTGATATATACTGTATATTTACATTTTCTATAACCCAATTTAGACTGTTTTTGGCTGGCTCTCTTTTGTTTTCTTAAAGTACTTTTGAGTTTTGTGCCATTATGTGTCATTTTGCAATGAAGTCTGTGTGACTGAGATTTCATGCATGAGGAGAATATAAGCATGCATTGGACACACTCTGGTCCATGCAATTTATCAGTGTGAAAGAGGGAATACATCTTCCTTCAGCTGTTGGGATAAAACAATAACACACCGAAATAGGATTGGTTTAAAAATAACACCAACACGATACAGGATAATCTTTCCAGTGTTTTTAACTGAGGATTTTGCCGCCCAAGGCTTGATGGAAGCATAACAAATGCAAAGAAATTATCAGCACGTTCAATTCTAAAGCCAAAATCTTTCCATTGACAAGACACACCTTTATTTTTAGGGCCAATTGGATAATTTTATTTAGCATTTTCTGCAGATGTTTCATCTTCATGATTCTCCACACTTCCCCAAGATATTTTTAAATTCCCTCTCCATCTTTCTCAAACAGAATGATCTTTTTGGCAGACAATTTCAATCTTACTCAAATCACCCCAAATAGCTACGTGCTGCTAACTGTTGAAGATCCATTTCTTTGTAACTATGGCTGCAGATTATAGGCTGTACCATGGACAGGGTTGAATCAATAGTATTGATCAACAATTCCCATCCCCGACCTGTTATGGTCCAATAATCCAAAAGGTAGAGCTACATTATTAGTTCATTTTGTTTTCAGCTCTGTGTTATGAAATCGGTTTCTTCTGTCACACACTGTTCACATTCTCAAAATAAAATGAAATAAATGTTTCAGTCAAAGTAATCAATGAAATCTGCTTTGGCTGAGAGTCTGTCCTACTTTTGAATCATCGGTCATTACTACACCACCATTTTCCAGACTTTAATAGGCCTATGGAGTTTTAGAGCTTTACTGGTTCACAATACATGTAGAAAGTATTGATTTTTAAGTATTGTGTACTACAAAGCCAGCTCAGTTCTTCTCATCACTCTTTCAGAGTGCTTCAGATCACAGTACAATTGACTGATTGTGTACACAACTAGCCTATACAGTTCACACAACTATTGACAGAGTTAATAAAGTCAAGGTCATATGGTTAGTAATCAGCAACTATTTTGGTTTGGTGAATAATTACGCTCAGACAGGCAGAAGGAAGGAAGTTAGGAAGGAAGGAAGATATAATTTGATTTTCTGGTTATTTTCAAACCATTGGTTCGGATCGCTTCTACATTGCAATGAGTCACATTATTCTGAACGGTCATCGTCGGATTCCAAAGGTCCTCCGTCACTGCATTTGCGTCATACTGCGGAATATTGTCTGTGAAGCCGCTAATGGCCTTACAATATATGGTATTCACTATTGTGAATAGCGAATGAGCGAATGATTCGGTGGTTCTGACCACAGTAAATGCACGAATGCGCAAATACAGCAATGCCACTGTTGCTTAGGTTTTGTGTGCCTAGTGTGCAGCACCGTGGCGAGATGCCATGATGGATGCACCTCTCTTTCCACAATGACAGCTTACAGTTCTCTTGATGTCGTCCTCACACTAAATTCATTACTACAGCAACCCATGAAAATGCACCGTGCAGGTGCCGAATATCAGCAGTCTGTAATATGAAAGTAATGCTAAGCACAGATTTTAGTAAGTAGATACCATACCAGGTTTGGCTTCTCCGGGTACGTCAATGGAGCCACCATCTTGGATCAGTCAACATGGAGACCTGTTTGACTGGAAGTCAACAGAGAAGACGTCAGGTGCGCTGGATAAACTGCCATGCGTGGTAACTGTCTGGGTGTAAATAACCCTCTGTTATTTGAATTAGCTTCCAGGATTTATATATTATTCTTATATTATTTAATTATGTCCTTTCTTAATATTAGTTAAGTGTTTGTTATATTCTGGAATGTTACTTTGCACTCTGTAAGTTATTTAACCGATAGAGACTTTTATTTTGAAAGGCGGCTTGACGGAAGTGCTCAGAGCCCGCCCATGCACGGAGATCGCGAATACAGGAGAGAGAGCGCGCAAAGACGGAAACGGATCATGGCGTTGGATTTTAGGATTAAACAAGATTATGAGATGCATTATTTGAATGCTTGGCCAAAGAGATCCAGAAAGAGATCCAGATTATGAGATGCATTATTTGAATGCTTGATCCAAAGAGAGAAAGTCCAGAGTTTTGCGACCTTAGGGAGCGTGATGGATTGTAGCGTGGTAAAAGAGCAGTTTCTGTTCTTTACACCATGACAATAACCATTCATTTAAAGCAAAAAGTCTACTGAACTTTTCGTGTCCTCGTCAATACGTGGGAAGCGGTCCTGACAAGATGATCATCGTCGCGGGCGATGTGTGGCGCACCGTCTCGATCAGGCTCCTGAAGTCCCTCTTCAGTGTCTCCGTCTGCCGCAGCTTGGTGTCGTTAACCCCCGCGTGAAGCACGACCGCTC
>NW_015642206.1:791437-792769 GCF_001515625.1 Sinocyclocheilus rhinocerous | reverse complement strand
TGCAGGCCATCAGCGCGAAAAAGCCTAGGACGCTCCCAGAAAAGATTCCAATTATTAACAAAGAGCAGTTTCTGTTCTTTACACCATGACAATAACCATTCATTTAGTCTACTGAGTCTACTGAACTTTTCGTGTCCTCGTCAATACGTGGGAAGCGGTCCTGACAAGATGATCAGCGATGTGTGGGCGGGGTTGAGAGAGCCGTGGCCGGCGGGCTGGAGACAGCGGCGGCCGGTAGGCTGGTTCGGGATCGGACACTCTCCAGACACCGGAGGATTCCTTCCATGCAGTTTAGTCCCGTGGTGTATGGGAGGTCCACGGGGCAATGGTAATTGGCCCCGTGCCAGAACAGCGAGTTGAGGGTGGAGTCATCCAAGGCCGTAGCCGTGGCAAGCCTGCAGAACTCACAGGAATACTCAACGAAGGGGAGATCCATGCGAGCTAAGGTGGTTTTCTTGCGAGCTAAGAAATTACCGAGCAGTAATTTCCAAGGACCAGGAAGCAAGGAAAACAACAAACTTTCAAAATGGGGAAAAAAAACGGGGAGAAGAGGCGCCGCTCACTTTCAGTCTGGTCCGGTATTCTGTCACGGTTGCACTACTGAGTGGAGTGCGGAGCAAGGAACGGAGGGAGATGAGGAGTACATCAATCCAGAGAAGTTTAATAACATAAAGGAAACTCACGTAGACATGAACAATACTGGACACTGAACTAACAACCGGGAACACTATTTAAACATGACCAGACCTTCACTTCCTCCAGTGGGGCTCTGTGCAATGCAACACTTCCTATTTGAGTTTATGTGGTGGAATGTAGAGCGATGGGCCTGTTAAACCTGAAATTTCTTGGTTTATACAGAGCATAGATTTCACACTAATTTCAGCAGGTGGGTTATGTCATCCCGCAGATTGATTGGGGCCTTGGGAAGGAATGGACAGCTCAGAGCAGAGAAAGGAAAAGAAGGGAATCATTGCAATAATATACAATATACAGAACAGGCAGCAAGATTTTAGAATAACAAACAGCTCACACATCTAAACTTACAAAGTTTACAGTAATGCAGATGGAAGATGTGGGGTGAAAGACAGAATATTTACATTTACATTGACATTTACATTTACATTTAGTAGATGCTTTTATCCAAAGCGACTTACAAATGAGGACAATGGAAGCAATCAAAATCAACAAAAGAGCAATGATATACAAGTGCTATAACAAGTCTCAGTTGAATATGACTTCATAGGCTGCTGATGGGCAATTTACAATGTGCATTAAGAATTTGTTCATAACGTGTGTTGATAGTGTGCACTCTTGTATGAATAGTGTTGATTA
>NW_015642206.1:787867-789963 GCF_001515625.1 Sinocyclocheilus rhinocerous | reverse complement strand
GCAAGCAAGTAACGGAGGGAGACGAGGAGTACATCAATCCAGAGAATTTTAATTATAACAAGGAAAACTCGCGTAGACATCAACAATACCGGACCCTGAACTAAAAGCAGGGAACACTATTTAAACGCATGACAAGACAAGGGGATGACGAGACACACCTGGGATCAATGGAAATAAACTGGGAACACCTGGAATTAAATCAACATAATCAGGACAGGAACAGGAAACTAACCAAATATGGGCAAGGAGGGCACATGGGGAGCAAAACACACTGTAAGAAATTATAGTCTGCCTCGACCAAACTTCCACTCCAAGTAAACTATTCTCCTTTCTCTACAAAGAGCTTAATTATCATAGAGATAATTCTTTCCGATCTCAATAATATGTAAATAGTATCTCCTGAACGTTACTTCGTCAATCGTCACCTATAGCGTGGGAGCGGCAGTAGGCCATCAAGAACCATCTGCTGACCAAAAGGGTACTTGAATATAATTGCTAGGGATTCTAGATAATCCTATCACCCTAACATTTGGTTGTTTCCACCTGAAAGGCTACCAAAGATGTGGGAACGGAAGGCTATCACTTTCATTGTTATCCGCAATTTACATTTAAGACGACATGTCTAGCGGGAAGATGAACGTAATACAGTATAAACTGTTTGAGCGTAGGATGCTCAAGGTTCATTCCGACTCCGTTGAACCCAAGGTACTACATGTACTTTGTCACTGCTATGCTGCAATAAACATCTTCATCGAGATCTTCAACGTCTTCATCACCTTTTCTTACAACACACAAAACACGGAACAAATATCTATATTTGTAACAAAATATAATACTGTGTATATTTATTATGTATATATAAATACACAAACATGCATGGTTATATTTAAGAAAAATATGTTATGTTTATATATTAAATGTTTTTATATAATATAAATTATATGCATGTAAATATATACACATGTAAATAAATGAAAATATTTTCAAAATATATACTGTATGTGTGTGTATTTATATATTCATAATAAATATGCACAGCACACACACACACATATATTATGTAAACAAAAACATTTATTTTGGATGCGATTAATCACGATTAATTGTTTGACAGTACTAATTTTATATGATGCCATTTAATAAGAGACAAATGATTTACCCTGTTCAAATAGTGCATTTTAATTATTATATCAGTCTTTAATTTGAAAAAAAAAAAAAAAACTTACTGTGAGAATTATTGCTAGACTACTAGGCTACTTATGGCGCTTTTCCACTGTGTGCTACGACTCAGCACGGTTTGCGCTTCCACTGCAGTTTAGTACCGCTTTAAGTGGGCGGGATTATACACATGTTGCGGCCAAGAGCTGAGCTTCCTCCTGAAAAACGTTTTCAATCTGTGTCGCCCTATCAAGCTCTCGCTGGATCCGCTCTTCAGCTATCAATGAGAGGGGTGAAAGTGATTTCACCAAGTACAACATGTTCCTGGATCAACATGCTTGTTGATCCTGGAACAACATTCCAATCAACCAATCAGAATTGAGGGTTCACGAGTTCACACTAACATATAATGTGATTAAGCAATTAGTAGCATATTTGGCGTGCTGTCCAGAGGGAGGGCTCCAAGCTCGGGTTAAAGCCGGAACCCAGAGAACTCCCCCCCATCCCAAGACTGGGAGGAAATTAGAATAGTAGTATAAAAGCTGGAGGCCACTGAAAAGGAAAAGGATTAGAAGTGACAGGAGGAAAGACTGAGATGTGAGGGCATATGTTGCAAGCGTAAGCAGCTTTGTGCTTGTTTCAGATGCTGTAGCTGTAGGCCACAGGGGCTTGTGATATTCGGGGGAAAATGCTGCACAGCTTGCAGAGGCAGCCTCACGCTAGTGTGCTACGGTAGCTGGAGACCACTGAAAAGGAAGAGAGGTTAGAAGTAGCAGGATAAATATGACGACTTTGACATCATAAAATAAAAAAAATTACGAAAATACATGCTTTTCCTCTTAACCACACAATTAGTAGTAAGTATTGAAACAGCTAGCCAGCCAAGCAGCACATCAGCTTGTAGAGACTTGGAGAGAGGTGCCTAGCAGTATGCCCAA
>NW_015642206.1:778117-779920 GCF_001515625.1 Sinocyclocheilus rhinocerous | reverse complement strand
GATGCTGGAAAACTTTCGTGGAACTGAGGTAAGTTGGCTGTATATATACGTATGTGCTTGTTAAGGTGATTAGCTGACGAGCTCCACCTGGGCCAGACTGATTGATTATCTGATCATGCTCCTCCCGAACCTTGTTAATAAAACATCATATCATTTTTCAGGAAATATCTGTTGTAGGCTTACAATCAGGGTAAGGTGCTTCTACACCCTTGTTAATCAGCTATCATTTCCCACTGATTTTAGGAATAAATTATGGGTAGGGTTAGGTTTAGGGGTAAGGATTGGGTTAAGTCTATATTTTTGAATCGTAATGTTGATCCAGGATCAACAAAAGATGTTGATCCAGGAACATGTCTTACTTGGAAAAATCACAGCGACCCAACAAGAGGAACGTCTGTACTTCCTCAACAGACCACGAAACAGCCATTTTTTTGATTGTTTTAAAAAGGTGCGCTCATTCAAAACAGTTACGTAAAAAAAAAAAAAGTTGCATCCGATCCTACGCTGGCTGTGCTGATTTAAATCTAGTGGGTCTGGTGTCTCATATCGCAAGGCCAATCAGTGATCAGCAGGGTTTACACGTCACATTTCGGTAACGATATGGCTCGCTTGTAACCTCAGCCATACCAGCCGAACCGTACCGTGTCGTACCATGCAGTCGAAAAGCGCCAGTATAGTTCACCTAAAAATTATTTAAACATTTTAAGGGTGAGTAAAGGATGACAGAATTAAAATGTTTGAGTGAACTATCCCTTTAACCAAAGATTTGAATAAACATATATGGATGTTTTTAGATTGGTTTATGTATTTATGACATTCTGTATCCAACCCATTGTGTTTATCACAAGTCCAATCTTCATAAACTAAGCAACTGGACTATCTACGTAGACCTTAATCAGGGTTGCCATATCGATTTTATGAGGATGAAAATAAGTCTGTGAGGGAATTATCACCTATGAAATGCAGAATCGTTTCACATTTCACATGAGAAAATTGGCTGAAAAGACTGTTGCTACCTGTTATAGATGGAATCTGTCATTTCCTTTACAGTATTGATTCATCCAATATGGTGGATACGCAGATAAGGATTTGGTTGCAAACATGTGTACTGTTGGGGGTGCACATTTTGAGTGATCTGATTTAACTTGTCAGCTCTTTAGTAGACAGATGGGTCAAGTAAGGGACACATACAAATGTTCAGTGTTGGGGCTGCCAGATTTGGGAATCACTGATTTACAATGACCACTCAGCGGCTGATTTTCTGGTTTGTGTCAATTTACAAAACGTTCATGTCTGTTTGGATGCCAAACTTGTGCCATGAAACAGCCAAAAAGTAAGTAACCACAGCAATAAGTCATTAAATGTGACATAATCTGTGCTCATTGTTGCTCATTAAACTCAGCAGGGGTTGCTGAGATGTGCAACACTAAATGTGTTGAAAGGGTTTGTCTGCTCTGCAGATGTTACAGTGGGGTGGAAATTGTAGTTAAATATACTTGCTGCATGGAAGAAAACTCTATATAATTACTCAGTAAATGAATGTTTAAGACATTACAGGACGGCTCACGATGCAATTAGTACATCATGACATATTTGGCATCCAGTTCAGATGTGATTATTTGTTTGTTTATTTATTTATTTTAGTAGTCAACCTATATTGGGTTTTTGACCGCAGATACCGATATCTCAAAAAAAATTTTTTAAAATTAATTTTAATTAATATTTAAGAAATTTTAATTTGAAAATGGATTAAAAATAAATGTGTAAAATAAACATACTTTAGATGACAAAAAGTTTTTCACA
>NW_015642206.1:772778-777987 GCF_001515625.1 Sinocyclocheilus rhinocerous | reverse complement strand
ATAAATAAATAATTACTAAAAATATAATTAAAAACGAAGTAAACACTGTAACCAACAGGGCACAGTATAATCTAAGAAGTTTGTGTGCATTGGAATCATATTTTTTTCAAATAAAGCCAAGGTAACACTCATTTTACATACAGCACACAGTGAAAATAACATGAATATGGTGCATAAAGTGCAGTTTGAAATCATGTCGAAAAGTTTGTCGATCGCGCGTCTCCAGTGAAGCTGAACTCTCCTCCTGTCCGCTGTCCACCGATCATCACGCAGAGAACACGCGATCAGGCAATATACATGTACACTTCACAAGATCTCACAGCTGGATTCGACTAAGTCTGCAAGGTTTGTGAAATTAAATGTTCATAGTCATTCAAAGATTTGTTTAAATGATATAAATGCGCATTTACTGAATGATGACGACAAACAAGAAAGTATTATGTTTGCCTTTCTATTAGCCTACTAAAATAAAAGCAATCGTTATAATCTTTTTGTATACATTTTAATTCATTTGTTTAACAGTTCTATATGATTATTATACAAACTTCTATCCGTATTACTGTAGAACTGTTAAACGAAGGCAGCGAAAAAGATGGGGAATGTGAGCAGTGCTCAGGCGCTGCCGTTTTCAGTGCTGTCAAAATAAAAGTCCCACCTCCAGACTCTCGAACACATCGGCCTAACAGAAAAACTTATCGGCCAATGCCGATATTTGAAAAATACCGGCCGATATATCGGTCGACCACTAATTTATTTGTCTATTTTTAACACTTAAGTCAGGCTCATTGATTTCCATGTCAATAATTTCGTTACAAAATTTTTTTTTTATTCTTTAGATTCATGCACAGTCTCTTTGGTGAGGCGTTTCCACAAGCACAAACTGACTGTATAAGTTGTCTTGCATTTTCTATCCCAGTAGAAAAGGTTATTTACTTTCTTTTACTCACATTTATTTATTCTTTTTCAAAGTTTTTATGTCACATGCCTAAGAGAACCTAGATGTAAGAGAGTTATATTTGCAATAGGAAAGATTCATAGAAATCAAACACTAAAAATACACTAAACTTAAAAATTTAAAAATGTACTGTATAGGTTTTTTATTCTTTAGATTCATGCACAGTCTCTTTGGTGAGGCGTTTCCACAAGCACAAACTGACTGTATAAGTTGTCTTGCATTTTCTATCCCAGTAGAAAAGGTTATTTACTTTCTTTTACTCACATTTATTTATTTATTCTTTTTCAAAGTTTTTGTTATGTCACATGCCTAAGAGAACCTAGATGTAAGAGAGTTATATTTGCAATAGGAAAGATTCATAGAAATCAAACACTAAAAATACACTAAACTTAAAAATTTAAAAATGTACTGTATAGGTCATAAAATAATTACACATGGGCTTACTGATCGTTGGAACTGTCAAAGAAACAGAGTGATTTTAGGTGATTTTTACTGTATGGAATACTCAATTCGGATGGTCAATCTTAATCAATATTTTTGTATAATGGCCACTAAATGTTTCACCAACATGAAGCAACCAGTCTCTTATGTGCCAGGTTTATGTGCCTTGTGGCGCTCTCTTTTCTCCCTTCTTACATAAATAATTTTAAATCTAATTAATATTTCATGTCCATTTATTTACATATTTGGTAAACTGGTCGTTATTGCAAAATAAACCTCTGGGCCTTCTGCAACACAGATCACGCTATCAGGTAGATTAGGAGCTAATGGCTTGTTGTACTTTATCCATTTATTTTTAAGTCATTTTAACTTGTTCACAAGAATATAATACATAAATTAGCGCAATTATGATCTTTAATACATGGTAAAACTGTCAAAATGGACAAACAAAGATTCCCTATTTATGTATACAGTAATAGAATGTATTGGATACCCAGAAGTTTGGGGCTCTGGATTTCAATGGGAAAATTAAGACTAATCTTCTTAATGTTTCAGACACATGGAGCACCATGCAAAAACAGACACGCTGTGTCAGATATTATCAGACATTTAGCCAACCCAATGTCCTGTCTGCATACCTATCACTGCTTATCAGGTGTAATGGGGAGAAACATTATATAAAAGCATTGTAAACAATTCAGTGAGCTCCCAGTGAGACCTGCCCAGGCGACACTCGCATTAAAGGGGTCACATGATGTTGCTAAAAAGAACATTATTTTGTGTATTTGGTGTAATGAAATATGTTTATGCAGTTTAAAGTTCAAAAAACACATTATTTTCCACATACTGTACATTATTGTTTCTCCTCTATGCCCCGCCTTTCTGAAACTCGTTGATTTTTACAAAGCTCATCGGTCTGAAAAGCGAGGTGTGCTGTGATTGGCCAGCTATCCAGTGCGTTGTGATTAGCCGAATACCTCAAGCGTGTGACGGAAATGTTATGCCCCTTAACATACTGTGATACCCTGTCCGGCCGGAGCAACGAGACAAAAACATTAAATAGGTAGGCGTGGTTGACTCTTAACTTTTATAAAGAATATCTCTTTGGATTTGAGACTTTAGTCTTTGCAACTTTACAGATCTTCTTTATGTACCTAGAGCTTGTAACACTTCAAAGAGAAAGGAAAAATTGAAATCGCATCATATGACCCCTTTAAGTGACATGAACTGCATGAGTATCATGCTCACATTTTAAGCCTTCTTTCATCATTGGATTTTCTCTCTGACAAAAGATGCCTTAGACTGGATGGAGGCCTGATGGGGTGAATGTTTGTGTCTTTGTATAAAGTTATAAACAAGAATTCTGGGTGAATTAGAGCGTAATGTTTTGGCAGGAAGTGATCCTTGTTTAAGCTAAACCATTTAGACGTGAAGCAATGATGTGCTGATCTTAATGCAAGTAAAGTGGGACATTTAAGCTAAACTGCCTATTATTATGTGTAAAACACCAATGACAAATTATCAAAATGCATCTCAGGCATATTCTTTTACTCATCGTGTAGCTGCACAGAGTGTGAGATTATCTTGTTCATAACATCATCTTCAAAGAGAAGCAAATGTTAAATCTTACTGAGGTTGCTGTGATCAAGGCCAGATGGCAGCTTGACACCTTGGCATAGTACTGTAGATCACCAACCCTCATGTGAGATCATCTGGCTGTTTATACACCTTTTCATTCTCATTTACATTTTCATAACTCCTGGAGTCTAGGAAAGGATTATTAGGAAAGACTCTGATATCTCATTGCCGTCTGACAGAGATGAAACAGCTTAGCCTCTTTTTTAATCATATAACATTTTTCATATCTAAATCTGTAGTTTAAATTCTTTCTCCTCTGTTCTACTTATTTTATTATCATTATAATGGCATATGCTGTCCTGATAATTAGTTTTGTAACACCACCCCCCCTCCAAAAAACAAACAAACATCTCAGTCTGTGTACATAGGAACAGTAAACACAATTGGCTGCAGTGGAATCAGACAATCAAAGCTATATATTCCATATATTTGGGATATAAACACGCAAAGCATATTTTTACCATTGTTATTAAATGAATAATATGGCATATTTAATGCATCTGTTAGCTTTCAATTCACATGAAAATTCAATAACAAAGCATTGCTCCAGACTCAAAAACACGGTTTCATATTCCTAAGTCATTCAGAAGTTTAAAAGTCCACTTCTGTATTTTCAGATACACATTGTCAAACATTTGTCTTGTTAGCAAACACTTCCTTATCAAAACGGTCACTAGTCAGGAATATTGTAAATTATTAGAGATGTATTAATATTATCTCAGCTGAATCTTTGTGACACTTTGGTGCCAACCTGATAGAATGCGATTGAGCTTGATTTGGTTCATGTGTGCACACTTTGGTTTTATATAATATTTTAAAATTCATTTTTATTTGCTATGCATGCAATCCCTTAAAAACTAATAGCTTATAATATCACTGGTTAATTCATGAGAAATTACATTTGCCATGATGGAGGTCAGTGTTGTTAAATACAGAAATGGCCGGTCTAACAGTTGACCTTTAATATGCTTCACTGCTGCAATTAAATTTATCTTATGGTTCATGATAATCTATTTAGTAGTTTTCAGGTATCTAATCAACAGATGTGAGTCAAGCCTTCAGGATACACAAAATATTTTCCTTTATCTACATGCCTAAAATTGACTTTTTAAAAGGCTTGGGATAAAGCTTATGGTTAACTGAAAACGCTGAACTTACTGAACCTCATTACAAAAATATTCTGCAAAACTCTAGTGTCTGGCCCATCAAAACGTTGGCACATTAAAGTAAATAAGTTAATATATTACAGTAATAAAATGGTGACAAAAAAATCCATTAGACAGTGTTTTCAAGATATTATTATTAATTGGTTTGCCTTAATTCCAGCCATTTACCTTTTTGGTGCATTAGATGTTCTAGGAACAGGACAGGAGAGAAATCAATTAGGCGTAAATAAATTGTGAGTCATATAAACAATTACACTAGAAAACCACAAGTAAATACTAAATACTTTCCAGCTCTGTACTTTGCCAGGTGTATTATTGTACTGTAGATACAACTGTACATCAATACAATCCAGTAGTAGTCACACTGAAAATGACAGAGAAGTCTTTTCCTCTTGTTAAGTACGGTTGCTTAACAAGAATGTGAGCGATTGCAGGAAATGAGAGGAGCCATTTATTTGCATGCTTGTGTGCAGGATGCACTCAGAAGCCTTGCTCATTGAATAAACTGTTATTCAGTTAGGGTCCAATTTGTTCGGCCTGGCCTTGAAATAACAAATATTTACTAGTATATATATATATATATATATATATATATATACTAGTAAAATCTATATATTTAATAATATGTGTCAAATAATGCTCTTTGACTTTTCTTCATGTGGGGAAGCATCATAGGCGGAGTTTCACTTTTATGCCTGGGGGGGCACCCACTGCAGAGCCACGAGCACTTTTTTATATGTTCTACATTTCATGTATTTATGTAACACATATTCTACATTAAAAATATATTTAGAATGAACAATAACTGCTGTACAAAGAAGAAAAAAAACATACCTAATGCAGAAAAGCTGCCTCTTTTTCCGAATTGCGTAGATGACCACTATCTTTCTTTCATCTCTTCTGATAAATTTTCAGTCAAATCGTTTTCTGTGTGCTAGATCAGAGCTAGAGCCCTGCATTTCAGCCCGGGCCCGACGGGCCCCGACTTTTTTACGCCCCTCGGGCTGGG
>NW_015642206.1:769090-772511 GCF_001515625.1 Sinocyclocheilus rhinocerous | reverse complement strand
TTTTATAAAAGCACAACGTTTTGTTGATATTGTGAGTGCACACAAATAAAAGTAGACCCTTTACAGTTACGAATTATGTATTACTCTTACCTTTATGAGCAAAAATGATGGCGTATCCACTGAATAAAATGCAAGTGATTGCGCTGGCGCCTCCATGTCCTGCAAAGCACGCTTTAGCTTCCACTCTCCGCACAAACTTATAGCGCACATTTATCTAGGTCTAACGTTTAAACATTGTTATATGCTTGAACTGTTTTATATCTATAGATTTTATTTTAGTCAAGTCCTGATGATTTGAGAAGGCTAAATTGATCAAACATCACTGTCTGCCGCTGGCCGCTTGGTTGTTACTTTAAAAACAAAAAACAAAATCCAGCATGCCCATCAGCCCTTGAGTAAGGCACATTAACATCTTCATTTGGTGGATGACTGACAATGTTAAGTTAGCAGTGTCAATTAGCCCTTCATGATCAAATTTCATTTGAGGTTCAATAAATTAATTATGTCTTTTCCTACAGGGTATAAATGCCAAGTCCTGTGGAGATGGCATTTAAAACATTTTAAAATATAATAAACCAATTGATCTGTTTTGTCACACACAGGGTTGCTCATAATGAAATTTCCAGCAATTCGACCTTGCTTGCTAAAATCATGCTAAAAAATTGGTGGACAAGTCTGATGATAATCTGACAATTATATTTTTTGATTATTTATTATAGAAGGTAGGTATAATGAATGCAGGATGAATTTGATGAACTAGTATCATAAGGAGATGTCCATAAATTAAATTAAAAACTGAGCTCCACCACCCTAGTTTGCTGAAAAAATATTCTACAAAAACAAACAAACAAACAAACAAAACTGTTACTAAAGCATATGTTTACTTGAGCTTTTATCACCTGCCTGAAAGGGACTTCCAAGCTCTCCAATTCCCAATTTAATCCCTGTCAGTCTAATCATAAGGTACTATGAAATTAATAATTTCTGATTCTAATAACTGTTCAGTGCACAGCTTGTTTGCAGTGTCCTATCTTAAGAACAGGAAAACCCAACTAGCACTTAAACAGCTTATCATACACACCCACAAACATACAACATCAATGGATACATGCGTCTCATTACTCATTAGCAGAATTCAAAGTATTATTTGGGGTTTCTCACAAAGCAGTTTTCAGTCATGTTTTGATGTATCTCCTTTTGGACAGACAAAAAATGCTATTGGGGAGACATTCTCACTGTACAATGAAAAAATGAGAAGATACTTCAGGCACTAGGCCTATATGGGTATAGAATCCTCTGGGGAACCTCTAGACATCCTTTGAAGGTCTCCTTCTGTGCATTCAGGTTCAAACCTTTGCCTTTATGATGGGGCTACTGGAAGAACCCTTACGTCTTTACGATCCTCAGAGAATGGCCTTTTTGAAAGAGCGCCTAGAGGTTCTCGGTATGGGTTCTAAAGAACCCCAGGGGTGCCTCAAATATCTTTTCATGTGTACTTTGTTCATAGCTGAAATTTTTGCTGCATTTTATAACACTGTGACAAACCTACCAACCAATCTTAGAGGAAGCAGCATACACATGTTCAAAATTTATTGGAAAAAACATGAAGTCTGTCAGAGTTATATGAAGATTTTTAAATCTCCCATTGCAGCTTCATTTTACACTCTGTTAAACTGTGTTATTCTACCCTCTTTGAGATGCGTGACCATACACTCCACTGCATCAGAAAAGATTAGCTGGTCAGATTCTCTGCAGAATCTAAACTATGCTTACCTCTCCCATTTCACCACAAAATGGCCCTGCATTTAATTCTACTAGTAATTGACTACACCCTTTGGCCACAGATGAAAATGGATCTAAAAATCGCCCCACTCCCTGCATGCATGATCCTTTAAATGACTCACCATGCCACTTACACTCATTACTACTACATTCCACCTAAAGCCATCACATGGCTCACTACACTAATGAGTCACTATTTTTAGAGTGCTACAGAACACATACTGTAAAATCGAGCAGAATCTTTATGAAACTATATACTGTATGAACTTTACCTGAAGCCCTGAATAAATCAGTGATTCATGTTTTCATATTTCATATTACTCCAGATAGGCAAGCACTGGTATATCCATTGGGACTGACTATGAACCAATTTCAGCTCACTTCACTTCACTGACACACAGAGCGCTCAAGGTCTTTCATTTAGTCTCATCTCTCAGACTCTTACCAGTCACCACCATCCACATCAGTTCCTTACCGACTGTAAATGATCTAGCACCGTTTTGGTACCATTATTTATATATGTTGCACACATTCTATCCCTCCTTTCACTGAGAACTATTTATTATCGCATATATAATTTTTTTCTTACCTAGAACACAAAAGCACAATAATCTCAGTCACCATTCACTTTCATAGAAAAAGATCCAGTGAAAGTGACTGGAGACTAAACTCATTCTACTAAACATTTTCTTGTGTGCTCCACGGTAGAAAGCAACTCTTACTGATTGGGGACAACATAAGGGTAGGTAAATGATGACAGAATTTAATAGTTTTTTGGTGAATTATCCCTTTAAACAATTGAGGAAACTTGGGGGAATGGATTCCCTGTTCACATACACTAGTGAATGGTGCCCTCTATTGCTGAAATTATACTGTTAACATATGCTTAGCTATGTCAGTATAAATAAGATCCCAGAATGGTGATAACATCATTATAAAGAACAAAAAACAGCTAGAAAAAACAGTTAGAAACCTTGGAGTTGTGATTGATGATAAGCTGAATTTCTCACACCACATTGCTAAAACTGCCCGGTCCTGCAGATTTGCTTTATACAACATTAGGAAGATCAGGCCCTTTCTTTCAGAACATGCAACACAACTCCTTGTTCAAGCTCTTGTTCTATCCAGGCTGGACTATTGTAATGCTCTCTTGGCAGGTCCTCTAGCCACTTCTATCAAACCTCTACAACTAATCCAAAATGCCGCTGCAAGATTAATCTTTAATGAGCCAAAAAGAACACGTCACACCTCTGTTCATCAATTTGCACTGGCTACCAAGTAGCTGCTCGCATTAAATTCAAGGCATTAATGTTTGCCTACAAAACCACCACTGGCTCTGCACCCATTTACCTAAATTCATTACTCCAGAGTTATGTGCCCTCTAGAACCTTGCGTTCTGCAAGTGAACGGCGTATTATTGTGCCATCTAAAAGAGGCACAAAATCACTTTCACAGACTTTTTCATTAACTGTTCCCTCCTGGTGGAATGACCTGCCCAAATCAATCCGAGCAGCTGAGTCCTTAACCATCCTCAAGAAACGACTAAAAACACAGCTGTTCCATCTTTATTTGACCCTCTAACTCTAGCACTTTCTATTCTATTTTAATTCTACTTTATCTATATTTATCTTTTATTTTT
>NW_015642206.1:762249-767860 GCF_001515625.1 Sinocyclocheilus rhinocerous | reverse complement strand
TCTATTTTAATTCTACTTTATCTATTTATCTTCTTTTTTATATAAAAAAAAACTAACACTACACATATATATATATAGCTTGCTATGTGTACTGCGTTAGGCTAACCGAGACTTGTCATTTACACTTACATATTGTTGCTCTTTTGTTAGTTTTGATTGCTTCTATTGTCCTCATTTGTAAGTGGCTTTTGATAAAAGCGTCTGCTAAATTACTAAATGTAAATGCAAATGTAAATAAAGAACCTATATGAGCTTTAACACAGTTGTAAATTTAATTACAATCGATTGCTCTATATATTGCGGCCTGATTGAATGTAGCAATAATCTCAGCTTTAAAACAAAAGGTCACAGCGCAAAATAATAATAATAATAATATTAAAAATACTTTTCCCTTAACTGTTTCCCTTTTGTTGGTGACGTTTTCAGTGTCCCGTAGTCCGGAGCTGAAAACCTCTCTGGACGTAGCCTAAAGTAGCGCACAGAGCACAATTCAACGCTGTGTTTATCCTCACGCGCGCCGTGACGCTTAAAAGCGCATTATCACTCCGCCAGGCTCAATTCTCAGTTCTCTCTCCCTCTCTCGTGCCTCCCTGCACATTGTTCACTGACAGTCCGCCGAAGAGTGTGGAAGTGACACCGGCAGCTTCGCTTCGCATGGGAAACTTGTTGAAACTACAAATTATGACGCTCAATATGCCGGAGTTCGCGTTAAGAAGAAAATGAAATTCATTTGTAAACATTAATTCAGTTGTTACACGTTTAAAAAGCTTTCCAAAGACGACTTATGTCTCTTCGTGGAGCAACGGGCGAACAAGGAGGTGTTCGTTTTTTACCTGGGAACAGGTATACTGTAGGGAAACTGGAGTAAAAAAAAGGTAAGAAAGACTGTATTATTGTAATATTGTATGTTTGGATTTAAGAGGTACTCTGTGTTTTTATTTGTTGATAGTTAATGGCACAATATGCAGTTTTGTTGTACAAATGACTGAGATAAAGTAGGCTACATAATATCAGCGGAGATATTATGCATATTATAAATAGACTACGGTAGCTCTAGCCGCTGTTGTGCAATTAACATACTGTGACATTGACATTTTTACATTAATTTTCTGGAAGATGTAGCCTAATATGAGTTATACATTTTTGATAAAACAGCATTTTGTTTTTTTTATAGCCCTTGAAATTTATATTTAACTGTATTTTATTATTATTATTATTATTATTATTATAGCATCTGTGAGATTTGTGATGATTTTGTTAACAAATAAAAAAGAAACTTTACTTCATTCACAAGCCATATAAAAACAGTGCGCGGCAAGTGGACTGTATCTCACAATTAGATGACTCAGTTAATTGTGTATCACAAATGAACTCAGAGCATCTTGGTAGAAGCCAATAAAATGATTCAAATTACATTAAATAAAAATCAAAGTCATCCCAAGTGTATTTAATTTGTCTACGTTCTTGATGATTACAGAGGCAAACATGATTGCAGAGTGTAGATAACTGCAAACTACTTTAGGTAGGCTAATGGTAGGGTGTCATTAATCATTTGCTTTAATCTTTTGCTTACAATATGCACAGTTACTTACACATCTGGAAGTCGGAGAGAGAAGTAGATAAACACATTTGTTCGGTAGCAGCTGCGTGTCAGAGAGGTTGAAAGCAAAAAAGTGGAAAGACAATAAGGGAATAACAAAGGCTTGATATTGAATGAGGAGAAGATTGGGAATAAAGCCCATCTCTCAACCCTATTCTATTATCCTCAGATCTAAAATGAACGAAACACAGGACCTGAACATTAACCTTGAGGATGATGGAAACTGGACTTTTGTCAATGGCTCCAATGAATTCTTCTTACCTCAGAGCAACATTACATACGTTGGATATTACCTGCATCAGCCATCTGTAGCAGCAGTCTTCATAGTGTCCTACCTGCTCATATTCCTGGTCTGCATGGTTGGAAATGGAGTGGTGTGTTTCATTGTGTTACGAAGCAAAAACATGCGCACCGTCACCAACCTTTTCATCCTCAACCTCGCCATCAGTGACCTTCTTGTTGGGATTTTCTGCATGCCCACAACTCTTCTTGACAACATTATTACAGGTCAGTGCAATGCCAGTAACCATATATGCAATCTTTGCATCTTCTTTAAAGTTACTTGTTCTAGCTAAGGTTTGTTTGTTTCACAGTGTTTTGCATGCTTGAATTTTCAACTGACATTTATGGATCTCCTTAGGGCTGTCGTGACCAGATAAAGCATCTATTCGACTAGCCTGAAGGTTTAAAGTTAACACTGAGTTCATGCTATATTTGGCAGTAGAGGATGCTGTTCACCTTTGGAATGACAGAGTTTTAAGATAGGACCAGTACGAATAGCTGAGCATGACAAGCCGGTCCAGAATTTTCATACAAATGAACATTTATGAGTGCTGCTAGATTATAAAAAATGTTTTTGGTGCCACCAATTATGTGATATTGGGTCACAAATTTTCTGAAATACAGTCTTCCATTTGATTCACATTTAATGATAGCCACAAGACTGATGCAAATCATGCATGGTGATATAAACAAGACATACAGATAAACTGGGGTCTTAACAGAGTCTGTTTATTCCAAACAGATTGAATTCCGTGTTTATGAGCTGTCCTGAAACAGCCTAAAGAAAGAACTGGCACCGATATTGCTTTTCTGAGTGGGAATCTAAAACAAAATGGCATGGCATCTTGATTATGAGATTGTTGCAATTTATGCAAGATAGTTGTTTGTCCCTGCAAATGACTAATTTCTCTGGTGAGTATGAATGTAACCATAACAAGTTAATTAGAAGCTAATGGATAGTACCAAGTTACAACTTTTCTGTCATCTACTGTCACTATATTTATTTGAATATTACTTTTATGTGCAGTATGCATGAGTTTGAGTGTGTATGAATTTAGTGGAAATGAATGGACCCCAAAGGTCATAGCCTACTTGATGATATGTGTAGCAACATAGCTGCTGTCTATTCACTCACAGTCAAGAGTGTTGTTTACAAGAACTACAAACATTTATATGTCGCACACATATTTATAGAAAATGCCATTTTGGTTCCAGCAATTTGATGATAAACTGTTTGTACTTCATGGATCATGGCTGGAAATACAATGCACAGCACGATATCAACAGTTAAAATTTATTTGTAAAACCCTCATATAAATTAATCTGAAATGTTTTAAGATAATTGGAATTTGTTTATTTTTTTATTCTGTCACAGCAGCACCATAAATGGTCATATCAATAACTGATATACTATAGGGTTTTCATACGAATCGAATCATAGAAATGTATACAAATTTGGCACAAATTTGCAAAAATATAAAATAGTTATGTTTTCTGATGAGATTGGGTTTACAAATCATGCAAATCCTTTTTTTAAATCCTTTTTTAATCCTTTACTATTTTGATGTTGCTGTCAGATATTAAAAGAGAAACAAATAGGATTCTAAGAAAGCAGTCTTTCTTTGGTACTCTCTGCTGAGTGGTACAGGAAGTATGTGTTTCCATAGAGACAAAGTCATTGACAGAATTAGAGTTCACTATACTTTAATTGCCTATAACACGACAGATTAGTGTGACAACAACGGTGGCTGCAATCAGTGACAGATTTCAGAACATAAGCTTGCCCATGCTGCGTAAAAATGGAATACCAAAATGTTATGTATGTAGCAATATACCTCCGTTTATATCAGGGCTGTCTTTACTTCTCTGTTGCAGGACAGTACATCCCATCAGCACCATGCTATTAATAATTATAACCCATCCTGTTATTTGTGCAGGTGGGAAATCTTTCATAATAATGCTGTTTTTCCTTTGAGATGTCTTAATTTTATGTTGAAAAACTCGAGGTGCATCTGGACGTTGTTTTAAAATATTGTGAGGAAGAAGAGAAATGTTCACTAGGATGGATGACAGTATGTAAGAAACAAATAATTTTTCATCACACCTTAAAATCAGTTTGGGTTTCATTGCCAGTCTTTTTACAAAACTCACTGCTTTTTTGAGATCGTTGACCTACGCTAGCCCTAGGACTATTCTTGTGTCTTGCCCGCCATATACCTGTTTGCCACTGTTCGACCCTGCCTGTGTTTCTGACCTCCTCTGATGTTAATAAAGCTTGCATATGGATCCGCACGTCTCACGTCTTGTCAGCCCCGTAACAGACATGGTGTAAATATGATTATTTTATGTGTGCTATTCCGAAATAATGCCTGGGTTTCTCTGTCTCTGCGTGAGATGCTGTTTACCATGTGTGTCTCGTTGGTTGCTTTTATGTTGAAAATAATGTTTTAAATCTGCAATAATGCCAATGTAGTGCATTTAGACACCTGTTTACTTTGTAGATTCCTCATTATTGATTTTATCCCGTATTTGTTCTCACTTACTGTCCCAAGTTTAGACTGATAGCAATTCAGTGTAAGGGACATTTCATGCACCTTACACATTCCCATGGAATTAATTAGACACTGAATGCAATTTTATTTGTGATTGTGACTATTTGTGTGAGTAAGCCCTAGTGGGATGAGATGAAAGTGTTTCTTTCTGTCCAAAGTACTGCATTCTTATTAGATGCGTATTTATTCAGACTAAAACGAAGTTAGCATTACACTTGGTAATTAACACCATTATTATTTTAAAGACTTTATTAGAAATGAATTAAACTACTTGATTAAACCAAACAAAAACCTTTCTTTTTCTTCTTTTTTTCGTTTTTCTCTTGTTTTCCTTTTTTGTATGTCTGTGTGAGAAAATGCTCATTAAATAGGGTCAGCAAACAATATTCAAATAAGGTCAGTAAAAATATTAATATTAGTCATCCAAGCAGCCCAGAGGAAGCACAAGTGTGTATGTTGTTCATCAGCTTCCTAAGGGATCCTTGGGGCTCCTAAGTTTTCATGCCTTGGCATAATTTCTAGTGGGAGAGGAGGTTGTAGGGCATGAAAAGACAAAGTCCTCACTGATTTAATGTAATGTAAATTCAAGTTCCATTATCATTTAATGTTGACATATTCAAGGTAAACATTTCTCATACTGTCACTATATTGGCAGCCATATCACCCTGCAGCCCAAGACTGGTCGCCCACTGAAACTAAGCAGGGTTGAGCCTGGTCAGTAGCTGAATGGGAGACCTCCTGGGAAAGCTAGGTTGCTGCTGGAAAAGGTGTAAGTGAGGCCAGCAGGGGGTACTCACCCTGTGGTCTGTGTGGGTACTAGCGCCCCAACATAGTGATGGGGAAACTATACTGTCAACAAGCACCGTCCTTCGGATGAGACATTAAACCAAGGTCCTGCCTCTCTGTGGTCATTACTCTTTTCGAAAGACATCCTGGGATTTTTAGAGTTGTGACCTCTGCATCCTGGCCAAATTTGCCCATTGGCCTCTGACCATCATGGCCTCCTAACAATCCCCATATCTACTGATTGGCTTAATCACTCTGTCTCCTCTCCAACAATAAGCTGGTGTGTGGTGGGCGTTCTGGCGCAATATGGCTGCCGTCGCATCATCCAGGTGGATGCTGCACACTGGTGGTGGATGAGCAGATACCCCCTGACAATGTAAAGCGCTTTGAG
>NW_015642206.1:757335-761698 GCF_001515625.1 Sinocyclocheilus rhinocerous | reverse complement strand
GATGGCACCTGTATTCATAGCAACTAGTTTCTAACTACTTAATCATTTGATCGTTAGTCATAAATATAATAATATATTATGTGTCAGGCAGTCATTCATGCAATGGTATGTAAAATCATGATCCTACTAAACAGCTACTTCAATTAGGGTACAATATTCAGCAATCAAATATTTATTTATCAATCATTGGACACCTATTTGGAAGTTGAAAACAGACATTTTTAGCATTTCAACAATTATTAAATGATCAATATGTTTTGATTTTAAATGTAGCCAGAAATGTAATCAGAAAGTGGCAACAGAACTTGTCAAGGAGTATTAAACCAACTCAAACCGCTGAATTTATTGAGAGCCATAGAAGTATAGAGGAGGGGTTTTCCAAACGTTTTGGAGCCAGGGACCCCTTGCAAAGGAGAAGATTTTCCAAGGACCCCCTCATAATTATATCAGTGTTTAAGGCTAAAGTTAATGTAGGTGGGAGTATAATGAACATAATATGATTGTTTTTTTGGAGCAGATGGTCCCTGTTGTAGGCTATATGTACTTTTTAATACTACAGTATAATATAATTAGATTTACCATACAGGTGCATCTCAATAAATTAGATCATCACAATTAAAAGAACCAAAGACTTAAACTACTTCAGTCTGTGTGCATTGAATTTATTTAATACACGAGTTTCACAATTTGAGTTGAATTACTGAAATAAATGAACTTTTCCACGACATTCTAATTTATTGAGATGCACCTGTATTTTCCAGAAAGTTCCACCAGGTCAGAAAAAAAAAACACTAAGCTGCATTGGTGTATAAGTTGCACTTTACTATTACTTTCAAAAACAATGTAAATACTGGTAAATAAAATGAACGTTAATAAACAACAAACATTTTAAACGCTATAAACATGTATTTTACTTCCCCAATTCCAAATATAGTGGCATTCAAAACAGAAAAAAACATATATCTATAAAATAAAAATAAATTATAGGCTAGTGCCATTCATTACAAACAGCATTTATTTTAAATGTTAAGCCTATAACAAACTTATTTAATCGAAACTGAAACTCGTGGTGGGCTGACATAGGCTACCTCTCATTCAGCATGAATTGTTTCTATGAGTGAACCGTTAGACGCAGTGTAACATTTGGTTGCTAAACTATCATTTAGCCTATGTAAAGAAGGCGTTGTACTTCTCTTGTGTCTGAATATCTACTTAAAACAGCATCCTTCACAAAAAAATGTGTTCGGAAAAACACCACAGCATGGCACGAACACTTGGATTATTTATATCAGCGCGGAAAGATGTGATATCCGTCAGATAAGAGCAATACATCATTCAAAATGATCTATTTTTATTTGTGTACCTTTAAAATAACAGTGAAACACTGTTCATTTTGTAAAATAAAGAAAGCAAACAAAATGTGCTTGCCGTCTCGGTCTCTGTGAATCTCTTCCTGAAATGAAGAAAAACTCTGCACTACTGCAGACAGGAGAAATATATTTAGCCTATAAATAGTATAGTAACAAGTCTGGGCAAACTACTGAGCAGGCACCAATCAGAGGCCTCATTTTTATGATGTCATTGTGTAGACTTCTTACAAAGTATTTTACAGTATTTTAAAACTACAAGAATACAAAACACTAAAGTATTTTGATACAAAATATGAAGCCATTTTCATCAACCCTATCAAATACAAATGAAAAAATACTATTTTATATTTGAAATACGTATTTGAAATACATTTATCATAAATAGGCTTACTGCCCGTCCCTGACTAGTACAATATGTCAACAAACTCAATATATATTATATTATAATGTTATTATATTGTTATTATATGTATTATATTGTTGTTATGGTAATTTACCCAGTAAAGCTTTTAAAATGAAAATGAACATATGATCTTAATGCATTTGAAATGGTACATTAATACATTTTCAATTCGGCAGTACAGTCCAACCATATTTCAAAGACAATAAACATGAAATTACAAAAATGTACTCAAGTCCTACTTTAACATTCTAAAGTTTATCTGATTGCATTGAATATACATTTGAAATATAACACATTTTCATTTAATTTGGAATAACAATCAATGAAGTGCCCTAAATCATTACATTCAGTGTGCACTTAAGTATATTTCCGTAATAAGTATTCTTTTTAATGTAGAATAAAGTATAATGTATGATAAAGTGTACTTTTTTTCACAAGGGCCTCAATGCCTCAAATCCTCAAATCTAACACACATGGACAAAAAGCTACAAAACTCATATTTTGAATTCATTAACTATTACAAATGTCCATCTAACATGTGTCTTCAAGAACACACCCCTTATCAATGGCCCCTAAGTATAAAACACCATGCAAATGAATTCGGTCTCCTATACAGATACTCCCCACCCCCACAGTGAAATATTGGTAAGCCTTTCCCTAAGCCAATTCACCTCCTCCAATCATACACAAAATACATTAAATCCCACCAGATGGTAAGTGTGATAGCAACTGACCCACATGCTGTATACCAAGGCAAATCTGGAGGCATCTTTCTGTTCTGGCCCACAGCGGTGCATTGATTACACTTCAGCTAATTTTTGATTGAGGTGTAAAGACAAAACTGGCCAAATAAACTAAACTGACATTCAGTATCATTAACTATAGTTTCCAGGCAAATGCTAATTATAATCTTAGTCAGTAGATTCATAATATCTGTATTTTTCAAATGTGGTCCTTTATAAGTTGTCAGCATGCAAAATGCCATCCACTGGACATTTATTTTTTATAAATGGCATCTGATGCAATTTATTGCATCAGATGCTTGGGTGACTCAGTGTAAGATGCATGTCAAATGACACTCAACATAATGAACTACATCATTGTAAATGCTTTGAAAGTTCAACAATGAAAATATAATGGAACACCCTTTTAAGGTCAATTTTAACAAACAATAATGTAATCCAATTAATGTGCATCTGTCTGTATAATTTAGCCAGGATCATCGCTCAGAATGTGATCTCTATCTTCTCCCCAGGTTGGCCATTTGGAAGCATGGTCTGCAAAATGAGTGGAATGGTCCAGGGCATATCAGTGTCAGCCTCCGTTTTCACCTTGGTTGCCATTGCGGTTGACAGGTAATGTCATGGTAATATCATCATGTCCCTCAGTTCAGGCATTAATGATGCACTGTCAAAAGATCATATGACTTGAATGACAGTTGCTATTTCAAAAATAGTTAAATAGCATTTGGGCTTGAATATTTGAAATAATGGTTCTGAGTTTTTGTGACTCAAAAGCCCCCTGCATATAAAGGCTATACCTGGTATTTATTTTATGTGTTTACTGACAATTTAATTTATATTTGTTTTCTTTGGGTATATTAAATGAACAGTTCACCCAAAAATGAAGATTTGCTTAAAAAAATTATGCACCTTCTGGCCATACAAGATGTTACATGAGTTTGTTTCTTCACTGGAACATATTTGGATAAATTTAGCATTACATCACTTGCTCACCAATGGATCCTCTGCAGAGAATCTTCTGACGGCACCCATTCACTGCAGAGGATCCAATGGTGAACAAGTGATATAATGCTAAATTTCACCAAATATGTTCCAATGAAGAAACAAAATCATCTACTGTGCATCTTGGATGGTCTGAGGGTACATTTTTAGCAAATTACAATTTTTGGGTGAACTACGGTATACCTTTAACAACAATGTATTTAGGCCTATTTAAACACTTTAAGTCATCCCCTTGGAGGTTTGCTAAAAGCCCATTTGTAGCAACTCATAATGTAATAACTGCACATAATGTAAAAAGTATTACATTATTATTGTAATAAAATGTTCATAATGTAACAATTTTCTCAAAATGTAATAACTTTTATTAAAATTCTGAATGCATTACAGATAGCCTAGAATACATGCAAAGAGTGCTCCCTTTATAATTTCAGATGCACTGAGCCTGTCACTCATCTCAGTTCACCGGTTCAACGGACGTGTCTGTGATTGGCTACACTGCTCAATGCTGCAAACTTGTAAATAGAAACATCTGACGCTCACCAGAGCGGAAATGCAAATATGCACAGAAGACTTTACCAAATATGTCATTATTACAGTTTCAACTAAGGGCACTCTTGTTTTTTTTTTTTTGTGAGAGTGTTTAGCTCCCTAAACTGGGCGTGACTTGCCTCTGGAGTGCTTGGCCCCGCAATTGCTGCTTGCAGCTATATTTATTATTATCATCATCATCATGGTACAATACTTATTATATATACATAAGACGAAGACGCTTAGGCTTTAGTTAAAAGAGAATATAAATAAATAAATAAATATATATATATATATATTAGGGGTGTAACGGTACA
>NW_015642206.1:750700-757325 GCF_001515625.1 Sinocyclocheilus rhinocerous | reverse complement strand
AAGAGTGAAAAATTTAAGGGGGTCTGAATACTTTCCGTACCCACTGTATATATATATAATTGATTTGTTTACCTTTTAGAATGAATTTGTTTGTGTTGGTGTGTGTGTATACACAAACAAATTAATTTGAAAAGGAAACATATATTAAAAATAAATAAATAAATATATATATTATGTATATATAATAAGTTTGTGCTGGAGTGTGTGTATACACAAACAAATTCATTCTAAAAGGAAATATATATTTCTTTTTAGAATTAATTTGTACATGAATGAAGCAAAGCAAATATGTTCATGTCTGACATTCATTATAGCATTTATATAGAATAACACTTTGGCCATGCATTAAATGCACGTCCTTGAAAGAGTGCAGTTTGCTGACATATTTACACTAACTTCTCAGGTAATGTCCGTGGTATGATGACAATGACAGTGATTAGCCTACATCAAATATATTTTAATTGTTTGATCAAAATTATTGCTAGGAACAATTCAGTTGCGCCCCTACTAAATTCTACGTATTTGGAAAAAAAAATAATAGTAAAAGCTTCCAAAGTCTAATGTAGTCTGGGATCGATCGCGTTATCTGCCTCAGGCAACGGCAGCACGGTGCACGAGTTAAATGAACATTTCTTCACTTTAATACATAACATGCATAACATGAGATGAAGCATTTTTATATTAAAAAAGTTCACAATGTTCACAATGTAGCCTAATAAGCCTAATTTTCTTATTTTACATAAAACTGTTATTATGTTTTGTGCTCACATTTATTATATTGTAAACATTGTTTTAAATTATGTGCTGGTATTACCTTATGAACTGTGATTACATTATAATTTGTCACTGTGTGTTCATAATGTAATACATATCTCATACAATAACCTATTACATTATGTGAAAAATTTGTATTACATTGAAAAATTATTATTACATTATGAGCTCAAGATTTTATTGCGTTTTGAGAAAATTATTACATTATGTAATACAATAATAATGTAATACTTATTACATTATGTGCAGTTTTTACATTATGAGTTGCTACGCCGTTGTTTGAGAATCACTTATTTAAAGGAATTTGTTTAAAACTTCATAACATATGGCCCCATTTATGAAACATGAAATACGATAATGTTTTGCCATTCATTAAATCATTTTACTTTAATAATTTAATCATTTTATTTCATTAACAAGTCTTAACAAGTTGATTTAAAAATTAATTGAGACGATTAATATTACCTCTTTGTTGCTCATGCAAGAGTTGCTGAACCTGCAGAGTGGCACATAATAATATAGAGATCATAAGAGGGGCTTGATGAATCTGATAAGGACAAGCACCATGCTGTGGTGTGTCTTAGTCCACTGTTAGGGTCCAGTCCAGGCTGTTGCTGTTGCTGTTCCTTTAGATTGGACAGCTGGACTTCCATACCCACCTGATGTCATTGTTATATCATCATGGCATGGGACCTTTGGGGAAAGCATCAAGTTCGGTCAGAAATCGGCATGGGACCTTTGGGGAAAGCAGTGAGATGTGTTTGTGTGTGTGTGTGTGATATCGCTGTAGTACATCTGTTCTTGCTTAATACTACCAGACGGTGAATTAGAGTGTAATATTAACCCTGATCTCCACTTACATTTTTACACATGGCATCACATTTAATTACTTGTTAACTAGTCAGCTGAGGTCATGTTTTTCACTCTCAGTTTCCCTCTAAGCTCTCTGTATGTCCCCTTTCTGTATGATTCCTTCACTGCAGCATAGGGAGTATATGTATAATTACCCCATCAAGTTCGGTCAGAAATCGTGGTGTAATCTTTGATGATCAGCTGACTTTCAAAGACCACATTGCAAAAACTGCTCTATCTTGCAGGTTTGCATTGCACAACATCAAGAAAGATCAGCTTGCCGCACAACTTCTTGTCCAGGCCCTTGTCATTTCATTTTAAAAAAAGCATCTGCTAAATGAATAAATGTAAATGTAAATATGTAATAGGTAATTGATTGTTATGACTATCAACATAGTGTGGATATCTATCTATCTTAAAGGGGTCATCGGATGCGACATGCACTTTTACAAGCTGTTTGAACTGAAATGTGTGTTGGCAGTGTGTGTACACAACCGCCCTATAATGGTAAAGATCCACCCAGTGTTTTTTTTTTTTTTATCTCATTAAATCATTTCCCCTTCCTCAAATCGAGCCGATCTCAGATCCCCTCCCACGATTGTTTGATTGACAGTAGCGTTTCAGCACAGACTGGACTGGTGTCCAGGCTAAAGTTTACCGTCTCTCAGAGAGGGGCGGGGTGAGCAGAGCTCATTAGCATTTAAAGCGGCGTGCAAGAAAACAGCTTGCTCTGAAAAGAGCTGTTTTTAACGGGGTAAAAATGGTGTTGTTTTACACTACCATTGACAAATATTAACCAAACTATGTTACAGACTTTTCATTAAGACCCTAAAGAATCATATCAGCTTGTGGAAAATTGGCATCCGATGACACCTTTAAGGCATTATGACAAAACTTGATAGTACACTACAGGAAGCGGCATGCAAGAAAACAGCTTGCTCTGAAAAGAGCTGTTTTTAACGGGGTAAAAATGGTGTTGTTTTACACTACCATTGACAAATATTAACCAAACTATGTTACAGACTTTTCATTAAGACCCTAAAGAATCATATCAGCTTGTGAAAAATTGGCATCCGATGACCCCTTTAAGGCATTATGACAAAACTTGATAGTACACTACAGGGCTTGAGGGCTATATTGGTTATAAATTGTGTGGATCCTTCTTACTATTTCAGATACATTTATTACTAACTTGTGCATAACATTAACCATTAAGGCAAACATTTTATCTGGTCTCATTTAAAATTTTGTTTTTATTCTGACCATTCCTATGAAATCTAAATGTAACTATGTATTAACTGAGTCCTCACCCTCAAATTAATGAATGAATGCATTTTTTACATGAACATTTCATGGTCAATTTGCCTCGCATGTAAATATGAAACTGGTCAGGATTGATTTATTTAATGGTTAAAAAGTTAGTTATTCATTACAAATATAATTCTGGTTTGTAATATTTCAATTTGTTTTAATCAGCACAAAGTAATGATTACAGTCTGGAATGTACATGAGTGTGATAAATCGGAGTAAAAAATTAGTGCAGTGCGCTATACAGTATAGGGAAAGAAATTGTCCCCTAACAATGCTAAAAATAGGGAGTGCTTTCAGACACAGCTTGCAGTAATACATTCTGTACGGCATAGAAAATAAATGTGAACGTAACAGGTTTCTGAAGGAGGAAGTATTATATGCTGCGCGATAAGGTATTTATTGAATGTACTCCCACATATAGCTAGAGGAGTTGAAAAACCTGCAAGGCATGCATTTAAGCATTTAATATTGTGTGCTTACTTTTTGCAGTGTTGTTTGATTTCTATACCTAGTATTTATTTATATAGTTTGGGAAAATGTAAGGGTATACGGAGGCCATCAGGCTTCTCATTTCAAATAGCTTTTATATTTGTTGTCTGTTCTGCTGACAAGAACAGTTTACTATGAAAATAGCTAGCTGTGTAAAGCTATGCACCAAGAAGATTGTTGTAAATTATCAGTATTTGTGAAATGCTGTCACATTCATGCTTTTTTTTAAGCTTTTGTGCATAAAGCTTCCACATCAATTACTCTACTTCATTAGAGATATTGTTAATATATAATATTCTTTCATATCACATAGCTTCTCATTTGCTTTTGCAACATAGGTTGCAAGTGTGGTTTTCACTAAAGAGCGTCTCCAAAGCATCACATTAGTATTTATCCATTGTTTTAAACAGTTAAGAGAGTTTTCTTTTAAGTTAAAAATCATCTCAGTTATGTATGTAACCCTCGTTCCCGTTACGTCAGCAGTGACTGACGAATTGGGATCTCGCCTGAGAGCCCAATCACCTTTGAGTGTTAACAAAACAAGCCAATGAATGTTGGCGTGCGAGCTTTGCATCGCGCACCCCGCCCCGCAGCGCGGCTATATAAGGAGAGCACGTGCAGTCGCACATTCAGTTTTTTGCTGAGGAGCCGAGATGGTGTGCCTCGGCAGTACAGCGGTGGTACAGCAACTGTGGCGACGGGACATAACGTCTCCGTTCCCTCCTTCAGGGAACGAGGGTTACATACGTAACCGAGACGTTCCCTTTCAGTCAGTCACGTTCAACGTTACGTCAGCAGTGACTGACGAATTGGGATCCCTATGAAAACGCCACTATTGCTGACCCCCTCCAGTGCCCTGCGAAAGCCGTTAAGTCCCCCCACGCCACTTGGGGCGGAAGATAGGACAGAGCTTAGGCAGAGGTATCCGCCACTGCCGTTCCACACAGTGGGATATTGGATAACACTGGGAAAGCGTACCCAAGTAGGGGAACGCTACGGAAGCCACATACTGCTTATAGGAGGTATCATGTGGAAGTTACACATACGGACTGGCCGTAGGGCAGTGCTACATATAGAAAGTCCATTCGGTAGACTCGCCTGGGGTGAGATCACTATGCAGCAGAGACGACAGAGAAATCTCTGCCAGGGAAAGACACGGGCTTACCGTGAGGGAAGCCGTACCGTGGAATAATACACATGTGGGATCACCTGAAGGGGGAATCACAACACACGTGCACCTAGCCCAGCACAAGGGCTGACCTTGGGCATGCACCATGAGTGCTGGACCTGGGATCTGGCGCTCCGCCACGCCTGACCACCGAGGGTGCGGGAGGAACTTCAACAGGGTTCACCAAAAGGGAAACTGAACTGAGATGCACTTAAGCGCACGTATCCGGTCCGTAGAGGGGAACGGCGCAGCAAGCGTGATCGACATCGAGCGGGTCCGGTGTTACTGACCACCTAAGGTCAGTACACGAGAAGACACAGGCTCTACATGGAGATTATAGAATCTCGCAAACGTGTTAGGTGTCGCCCAGCCAGCAGCTGTACAGATGTCTGCTATCGAGGTGCCCCGCGCCAATGCCCGCGCCAATGCTCAAAAAGATGCCACGCCTCTCGTAGAGTGTGCTCTCACTCCGAGAGGGCATGGAAAACGTTGGACCTGGTATGCTAAGACTATAGTCTCCACTATCCAGAGTGGGCAAGTCTTTGTTTGGAGACAGCCTTTCCCTTCTGCTGTCCTCCAAAGCAGACAAAGAGCTGGTCTGAGGTCCTGAAGCTCTGCGTGTGGTCCACATAAATGCGCAGAGCACGAACGGGACAGAGCAGAGCAACGGCTGGGTCTGCCTCCTCCCGGGGCAGCGCTTGCAAGTTCACCACCTGATCCCGGAAAGGCGTGGTGGGAACTTTGGGCACATATCCAGGGCCGGGGTCTCAGGACAACGTGAGAGTCGTCCGGCCCGAATTCCAGGCATGTATCGTCGACCGAAAATGCCTGCAGGTCCCCCACCCTCTTGACTGAAGCCAGTGCAGTGAGGAGCACTGTCTTTAGTGACAGAAACTTAAGCTCTACCGACTGCAGAGGTTCGAAGGGCTCCTCCTTCAAGGCCGTCAGGACCGAGGGGAGATCCCAAGAGGGTACCAGGTGGGGGCACGGAGGATTCATCCGTCAGCCCCTAAGGAACCTGATGATCAAGTCGTGCTTCCAAACGGACTTGCCGTCTACTGCATCGTGATGTGCGGCAATAGTGGCAACATACTGAGGGTGGAGGGAGACAGTCTTCGCTCCAGCCCTTCTTGCAGAAAGGAGAGCACGACCACGATCGGGCATCTACGGGGGTCTTCCCGCCGGGAAGAACACCAATCGACAAACAGGTTCCACTTCAGCGCATAGGCGTGCCTCGTGGAGGGCGCTCTAGCTGAAGTGATGGTGTTTACTACCGCTGGAGGTAGATCACCTAGAACCTCCGTGTCCCATCCAGAGACCACACATGGAGTTTCCACAGGTCTGGGTGCGGGTGCCTCCTCTCGGAGAAAGTAGATCCTTCCTCAGAGGAATTCGCCAAGGAGGGGCTGTCGCGAGGAGCATCAGTTCTGGGAAGCAAGTCCGATTGGGCCAGTATGGCGCTACTAAGAGGACTCGCTCCTCGTCCTCCCTGACCTTGCACAGTGTCTGTGCGAGAAGGCTCACTGGGGGAAGCGCATACTTGCGTAGGCCCAGAGGCCAGCTGTGTGCCAGCACGTGCGTGCCAAGGGTCCCCTCGGACAGGGAATAGAACAGCTGGCAATGAGACATGTCCGGAGAGGCAAACAGGTCTACCTGAGCCTCCCCGAAGTGTCTCCAGATCAGCTGGACTGTCTCGGGGTGGAGTCGCCATTCTCCCGGAAGGGCGGGCCGGCGTGAGAGCTCGTCGGCTGCTCGATTGAGCTCGCCTGGGATGTGAATGGCGCGAAGCGACCTCAGATGCTTCTGACTCCAAAGAAGGAGATGGCGGGTGAGTTGCGACATGCGCCAGGAGCGTAGACCGCCTTGGTGGTTGATGTACACAATGGTCGCAATGTTGTCCGTCCGGACCAGTACATGCTTGTCATGTAGGCAAGGCAAGGCAAGGCAAGGCAAGTTTATTTATATAGCACATTTCGTACACAATGGTAATTCAAAGTGCTTTACATAAAAGAAAGTAAAATAATCATAAAA
>NW_015642206.1:750118-750660 GCF_001515625.1 Sinocyclocheilus rhinocerous | reverse complement strand
CAGAAAGCCCGACCCAGTTTTCCAGTCTCTCTAGAAGTATGTTATGATCGACAGTGTCAAACGCAGCACTGAGATCTAGTAGTACCAGCACTGATATTTTGCCAGAATCAGAATGTAAGCGAATATCATTTATTTTCTTAATGAGCGCTGTCTTTGTTTTGTGATACTGTCGGAAACCAGATTGAAAATTGTCCAGGTATCCATATGAGTTTAAGTATTTATTCAGCTGATTAAAGACTACCTTTTCAATAATCTTGCCTATAGTGGAGCACCTTTCAACACAATCCCTAGATATTCAAAAGACAAGTACTGACCAAATGACACTTGCTTGGATTGATAGACATCTTTAGAGCAGCTACACCTCCACCTCTCCTAACAGTTCTGCAGACACTGATGAAAGTAAAGTGGGGAGGGGCTGTTTCATTGAGGACTGTTGCACTGCAGCGGTCTTCTAGCCATGTTTCGTTTAGAAACATAAAATTCAGGTTGTTTGTGGTTATTAAGCCATTGATTAGAAATGATTTATTTTTTAGTGAGCGGAT
>NW_015642206.1:716440-749756 GCF_001515625.1 Sinocyclocheilus rhinocerous | reverse complement strand
TTTACAGCAATCTTAGTATAATAGGTAGTAGATTAGATATGTCAGCACGACGGCATGAGAAGGCCTTAGACTTTCTATCACATGATAAAACAGAAATAGAGAAGCGATATGAAGCTAGGGGAACTCCCGCCCAAAGAAAGGCAAGGTCCGACCACGGGCTGAAGGTCTGGTGGCAGGATGGGGTGACTGAGACCCGGTGAGTGCCGCATTGCCATGCCAATCTCTGGACTCGGTCGTGAAGCCAACGCTGAAGCGGTCTCATATGAAGCAATCCGAGCGGCGTGACAATGGCAGTGGATGCCATATGCCCCAGGAGCCTCTGAAACTGTTTCAGTGGAACCGTCTTCCTGAGCTGGAACGACTCCAGGCAGTTCAGCATCGACTGGGCACACTCTACTGAGAGACGTGCTGTCAGGTTGACCGAGTCCAGCTCTTTTCCCAGTTGACCTGAAGCCCTAACCGGCTGAGGTGGCTGAGCACCAAGTCCCTGTGTTCGCACAACTGGGCTCGAGACTGGGCTAGTATGAGCCAGTCGTCGGGGTAGTTGAGAATGCGAATGCCTCTTTCCCTCAACGGGATGAGGGCTGCCTCCACGACCTTGGTGAAGACACAAGGCGACAGGGATAGCCCAAAGGGGAGGACCTTGTACTGAAATGCCCGTCCCTCGAATGCAAAGAATCGAGACATGAAAGTACGTGTCATTCAGGTCTATCGTTGCAAACCAATCGTGAGGACTAATGCATTGGAAAATGTGTTCCTGCGTTAACATCTTGAATGGGAGCTTGTGTTCAAGATGCACATTTCCAGATTGGCCGCAACCCACTGCCTTACTTGGGTACAAAGAAGTACGGTCTGTAAAACAGTGTCTTCAACATCGGCTGGAAGGGCCGTCTGTATTGCGTCCTCCGCCAGTAGGACTACAATATCTGCCCACAGGCCAAGAGCTAAAGCCTGGGGAGACGCCGGGCGAATTGAATCGCATAGCCGAATTTGATGGTCCAAACAAGCCAGCAAGGCGGCCTAAGAAGCACTAGTCAGGCCTCCAGAGACTGTAAGCAGGGTCAAAGGGACCACAGACGTACCCGCAGTGAGGCAGCGTGGTGGAGCACAGAGACCCGACCCGAAAGGCACAGCATCCTGGAGTAGCGTCTGAGTGTGCGGTGCAACACTTACCTGACTCCCCGGTTGGGCAGGGGGCGTGTGAGAAGGCATAGCATCCTCGAACCGGGCCCTGCTGCCTGCTGGTAAAAGAAGAGGGGGATGAGAGTGGCAAGGCATAGCGTCACACATTGCCATCCATGTCCTCTTGCAACTCAGAGATAGAGGAAACTGCTCCTTACTGCACTGGCCATAAAGCCAGTGGTGGAACAGAAATTCAACTTAAAGGTTCTCTACCCGGCCCTCCTCTGGGGGAAGAGCAGCTCCCTTCGTCTCTGGGTCACCCATCTCAGGAGTGGTTTTGCCCATTGTTTGGAGGATTTAACGGTGGCTGAAATGGGTGGCGTCGTCTCTGTGGGGGGCTCGATATCACGGTTGAGCTGGCTGTGCCGGAGCGTTTTTTAAATTTTGCCGCAGAGGACAGACGTCCTTGGTGACGAGCAGACTGAGGGGCAGCCCATAATGATCTGGTAGCACAGTGGGGCATGCTCTTGAGAGCCTCAGCCTGCTTCTGGACTGCGAAGAACTGCTGGGCACAGTCCTCAACAGTGTCACCAAAAAGGCCACCTTGTGAGATGGGAGAATCAAGTAAGCACACTTTGGTGACAACTCGCACCTCTGCAAGGTTTAGCCAAGGGGGCTTCTGGACCAGCCAAGTGGACATCGTCTGGCCGAGGGCCTGCGCTGTGACTTTCATCATGGTCAGTCATAGTGCACAGTTCCTGCATCAACCCCAGCTCAGAACTACCCTTGTGCATTTTGAGTGCTTTGGAGTGGTAAATTGCAGGGTGGCTATCGCATGCAGGGCAGAGACGGCCTGTCCAGCAGCACTGCAAGCCTTAGCAACCAGAGCTGCTGTTATCTTACAGGTGCTGGACGGGACCTGCGGACAACACCACCAGGTTGCAAAACTTTGCAGGCATTAAAAAAGTACTAATTTGCCTCCATGCTGCCAAAGCTTCTCATGCACCTCTGGAAAGAAAGGCGCGGGGACAGGGCAAGGCGATTGCCGCGTCGCACTGTGCCCCCAGAAACCAATCTACCAGCCGCGATCACTCAGAACGAGTCAGAGTGCACAGCAGCTGGAGCAAGCATGGCTGCCAACTCTGAATCTAATCAGCAGAAGCAAGCACCACATAAGCGGGAAACTCCACGTCATCTTCATATCCAGAGCATAATAGCCCTCTCTTCAATGCAGCAATCGACATCTGAACCTCATCTAGAGCGGCAAGCGATGCGATGGGTTGCTGTGATCACAGAGATTTTGCCGGAGGAAGGCTCTCGCAGTGATCCTCGGTCTTTAAAGGTGTCACGCAGACCTGCGGCTGTGCTTTTACACACAACAGCAGCTGGGCAAGAGGAAAGGGGACTCAGCCTTTACAGAAAAGGAGAGTTGCGACCGGCGTGTCGACGTGGTCATGTTCCATGCGAACATAAACCACCCACGATCGCAGTCTCAGCATGCTTAAGCCCAGGCATGCGAGACAGCGATTGTGGCTGTCAGATGAGGACAGGAACGACCGCATCCAGAAATGCACGGACAGAGAGGCGTCTTCAAAAAGACGCTCGCCGTCCGCTAGATCTTTTATAGAAAAAGCTATTTTAGTGCTGAAGCACACAGGGGAACGGTCGCTGTACGGCGTGCAGGACTGTTTGATAAGCCTGCAGCGTGCACAATGCAGAGAAAAGCTCTTTCAGTAGTGACCACCACTGACACGCCGTCACACCATCACTCTCTAGAGAGCTTTCACCTGGTTCGTTGCTTACACATTCGAACGATGATTGCAGAGCAGAATCATGAGAAGCGCTTGGCTCCTAAGCGAAAAGCTGAATGTGCAACTGCACTCGCTCTCCTTTAGCCACGCTGCGGGGCGGGGTGTGCGATGCTTGTTAACACTCAAAGGTGATTGGGCTCTCGGGCGAGATCCCAATTCATCAGTCACTGCTGACGTAACGTCGAACGTGACTGACTGAAAGGGAACAATTGTACTTGAGGACTTTTAAGAGTACTGATTTGGCTGATTACCCTTCATTTGAGCTTAACGGAAAAGGCTGGTTAAAGGTGTGGGGGTTTTTTGTATTGAAGCTTGTTTCCAGAAAAAAGGGTAATTGCACATTTTAATGTCACAATTATGTCTTTATTTCTTGCAATTCTGAGTTTACATCTCACTTTTTCCTCTTAATTGTGAATTTGTATCGTTTTTAAGGAGCACCTCATTTCATGGACAAAAGGATTTGTCTTGATCACAAATAAGGTCAGAAATGCAAGAAAAGAAGGTCAGAATTGTGAGATAAGTCACAATTCCCTTTTTTTTTTAAAATTCTGTGACAGAAACTGGCTTTTATAATTGTGCCTAATAGTGAGGCTGATAAAACTATAAATGGGTTATTGTAGCTAATCATGCTAACAATGCATAGAAAAACAAACATTCTGGGCTCTAGAAACCTTTTTCAGATCAAAATTATTCAGAAATTACTATTAACTGAGACACTGAGTTTAGAGAACAGGGAATGAGAGCAAACATCTTTTGAAATACTGTCACCTTGTTCATCCCCAAATGTACTGAAGAGAAGAAACACTGAAAAAGCCTCAATCAGTAGTGCTCAGTATGACTGCATAATAAAATAAACCAATGTGAGGAACTAATACACTCTTTTTAAAAACACTTCAAAATCACTACAAAGGCACCTCATGTTATTTGTTTCCTATCTGACACAGCTGTTTCTCCAAAGAGCTGTTAAATGTTTAACGTGTTGCCGGTTGTCTTTTGCAGATTCAGATGTATCGTATATCCCTTCAAGCAAAAACTGACAATATCAACAGCCACGCTTATCATTGTGATAATCTGGGTTTTGGCAGTGTCCATCATGTGCCCCTCTGGCGTCATGCTTAAGGTGACTAAAGAACAAAGTGTCCGTGTGTTCCTGGGAGATGGCAACCGAACAAGCCCTTTCTACTGGTGCAGGGAAAACTGGCCTAACCAGGAGATGAGGAAGATCTACACCACCATCCTGTTTGCCAACATTTACCTGGCTCCTCTGTCCCTCATAGTGATCATGTATGCAAGGATCGGCATCACTCTGTTCAAAACGGCCATGCCGGCAGGCGCCAAACCGGGCCACGATAACCGTCACTCCGTGTCGAAGAAAAAACAAAGAGTGATCAAAATGCTCCTCATCGTGGCCTTGCTCTTCATCTTGTCCTGGTTGCCTCTGTGGACGCTGATGATGCTAACAGACTATGTTAAACTTACTGAACATCAGTACAAGCTTATTAACATCTACATTTACCCTTTTGCCCACTGGTTAGCCTTTTTCAACAGCAGCGTCAACCCGATAATCTACGGGTTCTTCAATGAGAACTTCCGCCGTGGATTTCAGGCCGTGTTTAAGTTCGGCCTGTGTCCTGTCGGCGGTCAGCATCGGACCTATTCTCACAGGGTGCAGGGCAATTCTGTGCAACCGGTGAACCCGCAACCCTCCACAGAGCCCATCTCTCTTAACAGCCTGGAGAACAACAGCTCGAGGAGGATGAACCACGTCAACGAGCAAGACTTAGTGATGGAAGATCTAGAGAAAGTGTCTGAATGCAGCGTGGAAGGAGCTTCTCTTTAAGGCGCTTAGTAGAGAGGAATACTGTAGAATGACAACAAGCTCATTACATCTCAAATGACAGACTATTGCTTACTTACATTTTTTAAATGACATTGTTAACATTATACAGTTGTGTATAAAATGGATTTTATTTATTTTGAATAGTCATTTGCTGCTAACATGAATGTACTTACTGATGTTGTCAGTAAGATTGGGCACATCTGGCAGTTTATCAACTGTAGTCTTGTAAACTTTACAATCAAATTCAGTAAAAAAAACCTGTAACATTATTGTAAAATTATGTATATACACAAAATCATTAGGTGCATTCACTACTGTATAGTGATGTAAAGATCTGGGGTTTTGCAGTACATCATTTAATTTATTGATTTATTTTTATATGCGCATGAAAGTATCAGAACTGCCATAATCCAGAATCATTCATTGTTTCTGGATTACAATGTGTGATTTTAGGCACAGTACTTACATATTAATACTAAAATTAAACCTTCATACCTCTTCTGTGATATGATCCCTTGAAACGCTGGAATAAGAAAGTAATAATCATAGTAAGTCACACTTGCCTTTCTGCCCTGACTGACAGTTGTATGGGCAACAAGAATATTTGAAGCACACGAGTCTGGATGTAGCACTGTGATTCACTTGCCTAAAGCTTATGTGATCTTCAAGCATGCTTTCTCAAGTTTGTTTGTGCCAAAACCATCTATTACCTTTTTTACCCTCTCTTTTTGCATGTTAAATAACTTATGAGAATTCTCTTCTGCTCACCAAGCCTGCATTTATTTGATCTAAAATACAGCAAAAGCAGTAATATTGTGAAATATTTGTACTATTTTAAAATAACTGCTTTCTATTTCAATATATGTGACCCTGTCTTTGAAATCCAGGCTAAAGTCTCAAAATCTAATTATGAGATAACAAGCATCAGAGTTTGATTTCAACCATTAATTTCACTATGATTTCAATCTTTGACATGGCCTTACTCAGTCAATATTAAAGATATAAAGGTTATATTTTCACAGAATGTTCTACATCTGTATGAAGGATGATTTTATGTAGAACACAGTAAATCACAAAAAAAATTACTTTAGCTGGGTTTTCACAGGCAGGGTCACATATTTTAAAATGTAATTTATTCCTGTGATCAAAGCTACATTTTCAACATCATTACTCCAGTCCTCAGTGTCGCATGATCCTTCAGAAATCATTATAACATGCTGATTTGCTGTTCATGAAACATTTATTATTATTATTATTATTATTATTATTATTATTATTATCAATATTTAAAACAGTTGAGTACAGGATTCTTTGATGAATAGAAAGATCCAAAGATCAGCATAAATATATTTATTTATAATATAAAATATAAGAATATAAATATATAAATGTATATGCATGTAAATATTTTCAAAATATATACTGTATGTGTGTGTATTTATACATAATAAATACACACAGTACACACACATATATTATGTAAACAAAAACTTATTTTGAATGCGATTAATCACGATTAATCGTTTGACAGCACTAATTTTAAAATATGTTCAAATAGGAAACAGTTATTTTAAATAGTATTTTAAATTTGGATCAAATAAATGCAGGCTTGGTGAGCAGAAGATACTTTAAAAAATTTGACTGGTAATGTATACTGTATATATATATTTTGAAATATTTTTACGATTTAAAATAACTTTTCTATTTGAACATATTTTAAAATTAGTGCTGTCAAACGATTAATTGCGATAGGTGTGTGTGTGTGTGTGTGTGTGTGTGCGTGCATGTTTATGTGGTTTATGAGGACACAAATTTGTATAATGACATGGGTATGACATAGGTATTACAATGAGAATGTGATTTATGAGGACATTTTCAGTGTCCCCATAATTCAAGAGGCTTATAAATCATTCAGAATGAGTTTTTTTGAAAATCTAAAAATGCACAAAGTTTCCTGTGAGGGGTAGGTTTATGTGTAGGGTTGGGGTAGGGCGATAGAAAATACGGTTTGTACAGTATAAAAACCATAGCACCTATGGAGAGTCCCCATAAACCATAAAAACCAACATGTGCCAGCGTTTATTTCAGTTTATGTTTTTTTTTAGTTTCACCCTGAATGAATGAATGTCCTACATTCACTGTGAATGTCAACAAAAGTCTTTTCTCTTCCTCAAATAGAGCAAGCTATTTCAATTTACCAGGCTATTTTGATCCAAATTGTGTGACAGGAGTTTGCTGGATTACTTGTTTGAACCATTGAAGATGTTCAAAAATACCAACATGCAGAGGATTTGTCCTCAAGTAATTCTAGCGTTTGTTGTCGACTGTAGATTAAATCTATCTGCAGACAGAGCTGTGTTTTTGTGATTATCATGGCAGATGGGAGATGAGTATGTTAATTCTGCCCTCTTCTCGACAGCATACACTACATAAACCAATGCAATCTCAAAATGATTAAGGCAGCAGCACCAGTGACACCACTGTAAAGTGAGATCGGAAATTAGCCAAGAGAATCTGTTAGAAACAGACAGAAGACGTTAAGAAAAAAAAAAAGCCTGTGATTACAAGGTGACTCTGACTTTATGGACTCTCCAGATGTATCACTTGTTAATGCAGGATTTGCCAAGGACACATTTCTTGAAGAAACATTTCATTTTAAATCTCTCTGTTTACTGAACATAAAGCAGAGTACTTCCTGTGGAATTGTTCATTTCTGTATTTCAAATAATGTATTGGCTAAAGCAATGCTGTAAACGTTGTGAATCTTGTTATATTAATGTTGGCTACATGCTAATAGTGAGTACACTTGTTTCAAATGTGATTGTGACTGACTCATTTTGATTTTATAAACACCTTGCAACAAAGAATAAAGCAATCAGTGTTCAGGGTTAACTTTTTCTTTTCAAACTGACTGGATATGGATTAAAAATGGTCTGTCCTTCAGAGTGCTGTTTATGTTGTGAAGATACCATCATGCTTGGGTGTAGATTAATAAATCAGTGTAACTCAATTGCTTTTTAAATTTTATTATTATTATTATTATTTTCATATTATTTTACATCATTGCACCAGACACAGCTTTAAAGGTCCCTTATTGGTGCATCATGTAAAAATACTGGAATGTCTTTAATGCTTTTTGGGTTGGAGTTGATGGCGCACCACCTCAGACATCACTGATTCTGTCACCGTTTCCTTTTCCTGAATGGAAAGCTATTCATTCTTTATAGGTGCAAGATACCTGCCACAAGCCTCCAGATTTTGTATGTCTTGAAGTATACAGTGTTACAATGAAAAGCGAAATTTGTCTGATCAAACTGCCATGTGATTCATCACGGATCTATTCACACTGAACTTTCTGCTTTCTTTTCTTCTGTATCCAATGAGGAAGCAGAGATCTGTTTTGGTAATGTAATCAGGCATTGCCTGGCCCCGGGCCTGGCTCCAGCAGTGCCTCTGACATTGCTGGAAATAGGACAATTCTGGCAATGATTCAAACTTCTGTGCTTTCAGTCCTCGATGAATGCATAGTACTGGTGAAAATCTAGTGACGTGCATGAGTATGATGTTCCAAGTAGCGAGATGAAAACTGTCACAAAGAGTAAAATCGCAAAGTATGAAGATGGGGTTGGTTTATTCAGGTCAACGCTGGGGAACTTGAGAAATGACTCATCATACTAACTATTTTAATGTGATGTGTTAGTGATGTAGATGTGAAGTGGTCGCAACTCGCATCGAGTGCCACTGAGGCAAGACATTTGTCGCGATCTGGTCACCGACCTTAACGACATGTGTAAACATTTTCATCATGTGCTGGACGATAGTAAAACATGTTGGCCGAAATGATGGTGCTGTTGAAACAGACATCAGTCATACAGACATGTTATTGTGGCAAAGTTTTAAAGCTGAGGAAAGTGAATAGATCAAAATGAGTGTACTTATATTGTTATGTTTGTTTCCGGTGATCATTGTCATTTGTCAGAGTCCAAGGCTTGTGAGTTTCAGAATGATGTAATAAAAATATCATGTGCTCAGGGTAATAAATCAATATGAAAGGGCTTGAATACAAGTCTATTCTTCATTTTGCCTCTGTGTGTTGAGCATCATTGATGTGATGCTCTTTTTTTGTCCGGATCTATTCATTTCTTCTGTTAAAACATTAAAAATGCCGTTCATACGTACAATGATTTGAATACACCTCTTCTATCATGAGCATGTTTTTCATTCTGAATTCAAATTCTGAATTTTGGGGGCTTGAAGTAAAAAATGTCAAGGTGATACAACTGTTCTAAAACCATAATGGAGAAAAAAGTCTTATTAAAAGCATGGGATTTTTAATAGAAAGATGTGGACAAGAAGTTTTTTTGGCTCAATCTTTTATTTCACTGCCTACAAAAAGCAGTGTCTTTCATTTCTCAGCTTTTCTCATCCAAATCAATCATTTGGTGAGAACAACATGCAGAAACATGCAAGAAAGAAAAAAAGGAATGAAAGAGAGGATCAACAAGTCAGTCAGAAAATTTGACTTTTTCAAGACGAGGCAAGGTTAGTTGTCACGTCTAGTGATACATCCATCCTTCCATCCTTCAATATGCTTGTTCTATGTAACTGACTGTGACTGACGGGGATGCTGGCATGTCATGTGGTGTGAATTTTCAAAAAATATTTTCATTTATAAATTAATAATTTAATATTTTGAAAATGTTTTAATACACATATATTTAAAAAAATTATAATAATAATGATTCATGTATTCACATGCATTCAAGGTGTTAGGAAAACATGTTATTATTATTTATACTCACGCTGTGATCAGCAGCAGCTGGATGCAATAATCGCATGCCAATGTGCATTGGCTCGTTTAGTTTACACTCGAAGTAGATTGGTCCCTCTAAGCGAGATCCCAATTTCGTCGGTCCTCCGACGTGACGTCTCCGTTCCCTCCTTCAGGGAACGAGGGTTACATACGTAACCGAGACGTTTTGTTGTCACTGTACAAAAACTGTAGAGTCAGAAATCACAGTCACTCTAAAGTGATCACAAAAGAATAAAAGAGACTCATTGTAAAGTGGTAAAGTGATGTTACGTGACCAGCATTTATGTCAAATTCCACTGTGGTTTTTTTTGTTTTTTGTTTTTTTTTGTGCTCAATCACCTTTAAAATCCAGCAAATCCAGAAAATGTAAAAAAAAAAAAAAAAGTCAACCCACAGGAGCAATAAATACAAAACTATCCAACTCTGAGCTTTTGTGTATTAAAAAAATTATAATAATAATGATTCATGTATTCACATGCATTCAAGGTGTTAGGAAAACATGTTATTATTATTCCTTTGACGTTTTCTTTGACCACATGACATTAAGTCCGTTTTCTTGAAATATGGTAAAAATGCTTTATGAAACCAGTATGAATTAAAAGAGTACACTTCTAAAACCAGATTTTAAGATATTTTTCCTTTTCTTTATCTCAAACACTTATTTTTGTCATTGACCCTTGTAAAAAGATTATGCGTATTAAAGGAGTTAAATTGAATAAGCAAACATTTACAAATCTGGCTGCAGTTCCCTTTCAGTCGGTCACTCTCGGCATATGGTAAAAGAGTACTATGTGCAGTCATGACCATGAAATTTTGTTGAAAATAGTGATAGTGTGCACATTCCCAGCAAATCCAGAAAAAGTAAAAAAAAAAAAAAAAAGTCAACCCACAGGAGCAATAAATACAAAACTATCCAACTCTGAGCTTTTGTGTATCGAATGCTGTATTTCAAATCTATACTATCTCATACACTTCCAAGAATGCAGAGAGACTCCAGAATGACTAAAATCGAACAAAACTCATGTTTTCATTAAGTATTTTTCATTCATTCAGAACTTGTTGTAGTTTTTCTTCTAAACAACAATCTGAATATGTTTTGAGCACATGAAGCCTGAAGCGTGCACTATATTTTACCTCTGAAATTCCCTTTCCATAGTCTAAATCCAGCATGAACGGGGCTTATCTCCTGCTTTTGTCCCAATTGGTTGCAGAGTCTCAAAGCCTGTTAAGCTTCTGGACGTGGTCATTTAGACAACAAAGAAACCACCACTCTGAAATCTTGGACTTGGACTGTTTGTTCTGCCGAATAGCTGCAGGAGTGAGTGGCCGTGACATCAATCAAACATTTCCTCTGCAGGCTGCTCCATTGATCTCTCATGGGAACATTAAAACCTTGTCAGAGTAATTGGTTGTGGAATTAAAAGACAGAATAATTTAGTGCCTAACAAATCTAATTCTCACTTGTATGCACAAAATAGTAAAAACAGGAGTAACGAAACATTGTCTTTCTCCGAAGGCCTTTAATTGAAGCATGAGGAATAATAAGTTTCATGACCATGAGCATAGTTATTGTTCAGTTCTGGAAAGAAATCTGATTCCTCTTTTCTACCATCTCATCTAAAGCCTAGAGCTTCACTTAGGGGACTAAATCAGGCACAAGTTAAAAGAACAGTTCACCCAAAAATGAAAATTCTGCCATAATTTACTCTCCTTGATGTCCTCTCAAACCTTAATGATCTTCTTTATCTCATGAAAAAAGGTTATTTATATCAGTATATACAGTAGGAGATGTTTTTTTTTCCATACAATGAAAGTGAATGGTGACCACGGCTGCCAGGAAAAAAACAAATAAATAACTTTTCGGTCAGTTTTCCACACAAAGCTACTGAATCATACGGCTTGAGATAAACTGCACAAGTTTAGACTATTTTTCTGACACTTTTGTGCTTCTTTTCTGTCTGTTTTTGGAGCTTGATAGACCCTAGTTCCCATCCATTTTCATTTCAATTTATCTGTGTAGCTTACAATACACATTGTACACACGGCAAAACAGCCAAAGGCAACTGTGGCAGAGAAGAACTCTGTAGGAGGTTTAAGTAGACGAGGAAGAGACCTTGGGAGGAAGCAAGACTCATCTGTGGAAGCTCTCCTCCTCAGGCTGATACTAGACCTGTTAACTGAAATCATTTTAAGAACACTGACAGATAATTCCATATTTCCCTTAATTTAGGCAACCAAAAAAAAAAGTTTTTTCCCTTAAACAACAACAAAAAATTCTATTAATAAAGGATTAAAAACTGCAGGTAAGACTGAATGAAACATGAAAATTTAAAGTAGAAAAATTGAAATAGTATTTTCTTGTAAAACGTACTGTAATAATCTTCATTTACAAAATTAAGCTTTTTTCCAAAAAAAAAAAAAAAAAAAAGGTTTAAGCATGCAGAAACATTGATTTGAACAGATGTAATTCAACCATACAATAGTGCACATTTTATAAATGTGTATGTGTTCAGTGGATACAGTTTTAGAACAACATGAAGGTGGGAACATGATTCATTTCTGAGTGAACTATTCCTTTAAATAAAACCACTAAATAACATTTTTTTCATGTCATTATCTCTTTGCGACATTGCAAACATTTGCCTTTATTTTTACATGTATCTAGGTAACATAAAGGCTTATGCATCAAACGCACTATAAATTGGAGAACTGAAATTCTCCCCAAGTAATGTTTGAATAAACATTAGAAGTTCATTATATGATTCAGAGTAAATTAATGATCGTGGTTTATCAGAGGAGCTTGCATAATATAAAGAGCAGAGGAGGAGGTCAAGTTCTCTTCTATCATCCAACACACCTGTAACTAAATTTATGGCACTAGATACTGCTCAATGCACTCGGGTTTTAACATTGCTCTACTGCATTTAAATTAAATGTGTGGATTGTGGATTGGTTAAACGCTATCACAAGAACAAAAATTTAAGGTTTCACCCATATACGTGTTTTTTTTAAATTATATAATAAAAACTACTACTAAAACTAATATTGCAAAACATCTTAGACTTAAAGGGATAGTTATATTCTGTTGTAGTTCTAATTATTTTACACACACAAAAATAAGCTATTTTGAAAATGTCTAGATCTGTGGGGTATTTTGAGCTGAAACTTCACAGACACATTCTGGGGACACCAGAGACTTATATTACATATTGTAAAAAGGGGCATAATATGTCTCCTTTAAAAGAAGATATTTTGAAAAGTTTATTTGCTCATTGATTGACGGCGTATACACAGTAAGTGTGTTGTTTTAGACCTTTGACTTTCACTGTATGGGCAGTTTCATAACAGTTCAAACATCCTAAAATATATATATTTTTGTTTTTTCCCCCAGGGAAATATTTCTTCCTAAAAGTAAAAATTCTTATAAACTCAAAATAAATGACCAAAAGTAGAAATATGTCTCTGAAGACAAATAATTGTGCTTATATAAAGCTAATCATGAATTCAAGGCATGAGAAACTGTGTATGGGCCAGTCCTTCTTCCATCAATTATAAATTACAGTCTGCCAGAGTTTCTCTTACAGGTGTCTGAAAAGCAATTATTTTACAGGAAGCTGCTGCTCCATGTTTAAAAACAAACAAGCAACTTTCGTTTTCCAATTCAGTGGTGTAGGTTCAAAAAAAAAAGTACATGGGTGATCTATAGAGGATTGCCAGTAAACTAGTTACCGGTCTAAGATGTGGCCTCACACTGAATTATTCAGTATACACTTCAAGGACAAACTTGTATTGAGTGATCTGTTTTTTTATGTTCTGACAGGTTGTTTACAATCTGTGAAAAGATCAAGTGCAAAGGCCAGTGTTTCAGAGTCTTGGAAACTTTGAGAACAATAGATCACATTGGCTGCAACTGACAAAACCTTTCCATTTTCTCATGAGGAAAGGGTTGAGAGAACTTCACACTAAGTTTATTAAACACTTAAAGGAGACTTATTATGCCCCTTTTTACAATAAGTAATATAAGTCTCAGGTGTCCCCAGAATGTGTCTGTGATTCCTCCCAATGTCACAGGTTTGCCTTGATGTTCTGCAAACACTTTTGCTTTTTTTATATTTATTAGCAGGACGGCGTATTCTTCTGCTATGGAAACAAAACCTTCCTCCATCTTTTGATGACTGGCTGCGAGATGTTTTGATCTTCATTAATTTTGAAAAAAAAAAATTGGTACACAATAAAAGGCAATATGTAGTTGGTCAATTTAATTATTATGATGTGTTTATGATTGTGGCTTTATTTTGATCAAAAGTGTATTGAGTACAAGTATGTGCACTGTATGTACATAATTTATATTTGTAATGTTTTGTTTGCTGATGTAAATGTGTACAATGTACATGGGTGATAATTTTTATTTATTTATTTGTTTCTAAACTCTGATTCAAAGTTTATTTTGTACATAATTGTATATTCTATAATTATGCATTTAATTAAATTATTATTATTATTATTTTTTGGTTTGTATAATTCAGGGTTGGTGGTAGTGTGGGAAAAAATGGTTCTATTCTCCTGTATCTTTATCCTTTTATCATTATAAAAGTAAAAAAAACCAGATAAAAAAAATACCCCACAGACCATTTATGATATTATTTTGAAAATGCCTAGTTTGAGTGGAAGCAGAAACATGCTGTTCCCTTTCGATACTTCACTCGTACTGTGTCGCTAGACGCTATGGGGAAAACTCCTTTTTCTCCGAGGGCTGAAGCATTTTTAAATCACGCAGTGTAAATGCACGGCCATTGGTTCGTGCAGTAAATAAAAAATGAACCTATGGCGATGAAGCTCTCCAGAGCCCGTCAGAGCCCGCCAGAATGGACTTCACTGCATGCTGACGACGGCGACTCAGAGTACATTTCCTGTCTGGGCAAGCCCCAGGCAGAAGCCACTCTGACTGAGATGGAATGTTCGCATTGCGTGAACATGAGTCTCGCCTTTTTGCACGCTCGGATCACTTTATTTTCAGAGAGCGACTCCGCCCCTCGCACCCTCTCGTTTTCTTCCTCCCAGGGACCTGTGAGAAAAAACAGGGTGGCAGAGGGACTCAGTGCTCGGCTTCAAGCGAGCTCACGCCGGCTCACTGTGTGCCTCGCCCTCGCCATGCAGAGATGACTCTCCTATCCTCTTTGAACACCCAGGCCAGCGTCCCTAAGCTGATGCGAGCGACTTGGTTTCGTTCGGTGGAATCGAGGACGAGCTGCTAGATGACAGCATGTCTCTAGCAGCATCAGACGCGGAGAAGATTTTGGGCTCTACCATCGACCCTGCCCCTTTGCCATCTGTGGATCCCAGCGATGCCAAAACAGGGATGAAAATTCAGTGTCCTCTCTAAGGCAGTTGAGGAGCTGGGACTGTAGTGGTCTACGCCGGAGGAGCCGTCTGGACGAATGGTTCCTGCCGGGGTGCCGTCAGGCCCCTCGTCAGCGAGCCTCGCCTTTTTTTCCGGAGGTCCATGACGAGCTCACAAAATCGTGGAGCGCTCCCTACTCGGCTCGCCTTCAGATGTCCACTTCATCTGTGCTTTCCTCAGTCAAGGAGCTGCGCAGTGCAACTGACCTGGCCCTGCGAGCAACAAAGGCAACAGCACAGGCCATCGGGAGGTCAATGGCAAGCTAAGTGCAGAGCATTTTACTGCTGCGCAGAAGTCGTCCCAGGCAATGCGGCACTTTTTGCCTAAGCGCTCTAACTCTGCAACCGCCACCAGTCGCCCCAGACCTGCACCAACTCAGCAGCCAGCGAACCCTGCGCCATCGCCCGCTCAGCCCACTCAGAAGCCTGAGCCTCCACAGCGCTCCCGCTCGGCCAGACGTTCCCCATTCCGGAAACACCCTGGACGCCGGCCCAAGCTGACGCTGGATCCTGCGTCTCAAGCGTAGTCCTGATCTACTGGACAGGAAGAGGAGGGGGCAAAGCCACCACCCAAATGGCCTCTGTTATGTCCCCAAGCACTCCGTTTGGTTCCGGGTGCCGGTGGCAGTATGTTTGTCACAAAAACTGTTGTGAATACTGGCCCCATTTTAAAAGCGCTCCCACACAAGCAACCGCTGGAAAAATAAAACACAAACATTTTAAAAAAGAGAGCAAATTTCCTCTTCCACTTTTCACGAGTGTCAAGTTCCCTCACGGCGACCCATCACCCGAACCAATCCAACCCCTCGTCACACGGGCCGAGGCCTGGCAGGCCATCTCCGGAGTGTCAGATTGGGTTTTGGGGATTATAAAATGAGGTTACTCACTTCAGTTTGCTTGAAGACCCCGGCGATTCAGTGGCATGGTTCCCACCTTAGTGCACAGCAAGGACGCTCACGTCCTGCGCTCCGAGGTGATGAATTTACTGACAAAAGGAGCTGTAGAGACGCTCTGCCAGCTCTGAGCGAGTCAGGCTTCTACAGCTGTTACTTCCTCGTCCCCAAAAAGGATGGAGGTCTCCGGCCCATCCTTGATCTCAGACACCTGAACCGCGCCCTCATGAAACGGCCGTTCAGGATGACTACTCTGAAACAGATCCTCTCACAAATACACCCAGGGGTCTGGTTCCTTTCTCTGGATCTGAAAGACGCTTACTTTCACATCCAGGTAGCCCCCCATCACAGACGGTTCTTGAGATTCGCCTTCGAGGAAGTGGCATATCAATACACGGTCCTGCCCTTCGGACTGTCCCTGGCTCCTCGCACTTTTACGAAGTGCATGGATGCTCTCTTCCCTCTGAGACAGATGGGAATCCGCATTCTGAATTACCTTGATGACTGGCTCATCTTGGCCCAGTCAGAGGCCGAGCTAATATCCCACAGATCCCTCCTCCTCAGTCATTTAGAGTGCCTAAGACTCAGGGTCAATTTTGCCAAGAGCTCACTGTCTCCCAGCCAACGAGCTTCATTCCTGGGAGCAGTTTTTGTCTCAGTCCACATGAGGACGATAGCCGTGCCAGAACGTGCACTGGCCATACAATAGCATGTGGCTTCTTTCAAAATTGGAGCCTCTGACCCTCTCAAAGCGTTTCAAAAGATGCTAGGCCTCATGGCCTCTGCATCACCGGTACTACAGCCGGGCCTGCTCCGCATGAGACCACCTCAGTACTGGCTGAAACCACAAATTCCACCCCATGCATGGCTTCACGGACGCCTTCGTGTCACGGCCTGCGTGACAGCTCTGGCCCCTTGGAAAGACCCACAGTGGTTCAAGCAGGGCGTGACCATGGGCATTATTTACAGAAGGAAAGTTGTCTCGACTGATGCATCCAACACAGGTTGGGGAGCTCTGTGCGAGGGCAGACCGGCCTTCGGCTCCTGGTTGGACACAGAAGGTCAGCCACACATCAACTGCCTCGAAATGACGGCAGTATGTTGAGCCCTTCAGACCTTCTTACCGGACCTGAAGGGACACCATGTGCTAGTCCGCTCAGACAGCATGACAGTGGTATCTTATATAAATCGCTAAGGTGTGCTCACCTCGAAACACCTTTTCGACATGGTAAAACGCCTCTTAGAAAGGGCACATCTCAACCTACGTTCATTGCAGACAGCACATTTGCCTGGCGTACTGAACCAATGAGCAACATCCCCTTAGAGGAGTGGATGCTCCACCCACAAACAGTTCAGAAAATCTGGGAGGTCTTTGGCAAGGCAGAGGTCGACCTCTTTGTCTCAAAAGACAACTCTCACTGTCCAATTTATTTTTCAAAGAGCAAGGATGTGTTGGTCCACGATTGGCCCAACCTCCTCCTGTATGCTTTTCCCCCGATCGTTCTGGTAATCAAGCGATTCAGGGAACACAGACACAGGCTCCTTCTAGTGGCCCCACTCTGGAGGAACCAGCTTTGGTTTTCGGAGCTGTCTGAGCAGCTGATAGCAGCCCCATGGCCCATTCCCCTGAGACAGGACCTTCTCTCTCTCGAACAGGACGATTTGGCACCCCCAGCCCGAGCTGTGGGCTCTGCACCTCTGGGCTCTCGACGGGAATCAGCAGATCTTCCCGAGAGTGTCCTGGATACTATATAACAGGCTAGAGCCCCATCTACGAGACGCCTCTATGCCCTTAAATGGTCGGTCTTCTCCGCCTGGTGCACAACCCGTGGTGAAGACTCAACATCCTGTGACATATTGGTGATATTGTCCTTCCTACAAGAGCTGTTGGATAAGGTCCATTCTCCTTCCACGCTCAAGGTCTGTGAGCCGGAACAGCTTAGTTGTTCGTTTTCTGAGGGCATCCAGGAGGCTCAATCCGCCTTGGTCCCCCACGGTCCCCCACGGTCCCTGCGTGGGATCAGTCCACGGTCCTGAGGGCCCTCAAGTGTTCCCCCTTTGAGCCACTACAGTCTGCAGACTTAAAAACTCTGTCATTGAAAACCGCCCTGCTACTGGCGTTAGCATCGGTTAAACGAGTAGGTGACTTGCAGGCGCTCTCGGTAAGCCCTGCTTGTCTTGAGTTTGGGCCTAGCGACTCCAAGGTCGTACTAAAGCCAAGGCATGGATACGTCCCTAAAGTGCTCTACACCCCATTTAGAGCACAGGTTATCACTCTCTCTGTGCTTCCTCCTTTGGAGGAGGACCAGGAGCTTAACCTTCTCTGCTACGAGTAGGTGACTTGCAGGCGCTCTCGGTAAGCCCTGCTTGTCTTGAGTTTGGGCCTAGCGACTCCAAGGTCGTACTAAAGCCAAGGCATGGATACGTCCCTAAAGTGCTCTACACCCCATTTAGAGCACAGGTTATCACTCTCTCTGCGCTTCCTCCTTTGGAGGAGGACCAGGAGCTTAACCTTCTCTGCCCTATCAGAGCACTGAGAATTTACATTGAGCGTTCCGCCCTGTTCAGGCAGTCGGAACAACTCTTTGTATGCTTTGGTGATATTGTCCTTCCTACAAGAGCTGTTGGATAAGGTCCGTTCCCCTTCCACACTCAAGGTCTGTGAGCCGGAACAGCTTAGTTGTTCGTTTTCTGAGGGGATCCAGGAGGCTCAATCCGCCTCGGTCCCCCACGGTCCCTGTGTGGGATCTGCCCACGGTCCTGAGAGTCCTCAAGGGTTCCCCCTTTGATCCACTACAGTCTGAAGACTTAAAATACAACTCTTTGTATGCTTTGGTGGCTGCATCAAAGGGTCTCCGGTCACAAAGCAGAGAATTTCTCGATGATTAGTTGACGCTATTGCGCTAGCATACTCCTCCCTGGGCCTGCAATGCCCCATAGGAGTTAGAGCCCATTCCACTCGGAGCGTGGCCTCGTCTTGGGCATGGTCTAGCGGTGTGTCCATAGCAGACATTTTTGCAGCGGCCGGCTGGGCCTTGCCGTCCACCTTTGCCAGGTTCTATAACAGGGGTGGCGAACTCCGACCCTAATTAAAACTTTTAGAAGTGCTGAGGCTGTACAAAATTGTTTGGAACGATTTTCCAAGGCTGGGTTGACCTCAGTGAGTTCAGCCCTCTTGCCTCCTGCAGGGCTCACCCTGCTTATACTTGGTCCCTCTGAGCCTTAATTCCTCAAGGCCAGTTCATGTCAGTCGTTCCTCTTTCATGGCACGGTAGGATTGTATTGGTTCCCCATAGCATCTAGCGACACAGTACTCGATTACTAACGTTACCTCGGTTCCCTGAGATATGGGAACGTGTACTGTGTTGCTTGCTGTGCCATGATGCTGCACAACTGTGTCGTCCCTTCAGTCGAATTTACCTGAGATCCTATGGCATAATGCCCACTTATATAGCCAGATGGCCCTGCCTATTCTGGCGGGCTCTGGTGGGATTCATCGCCATAGACTCATGCAGTTACACTGTGTGATTGAAAAGGCTTCAGTCCTCTGAGAAAAAGGAGTTTTCCACATAGCGTCTAGCGACGCAGTACTCATTCCCGTATCTCAGGGAACCGAGGTTACGTTAGTAACCGAGTACATTTTCTGAGCACACACATCCGAAGCACGCACACAGAAAGCGGCTGTCACATAGCATGTGAGTCCTAAACTAAGTTCTCTTGTATGTCTTATTGTGCTTAAACTGTCAAATACACGCAAGTTTATGTTAAAAACACACGACTTAAAAAAACAGTCAACTCAAGTCAAGTCACCGTTATTTATATAGCGCTTTTTACAATGCAGATTGTGTCAAAGCAGCTTTACAGTATTAAACAGGGAAATAGTGTGTCAAAATAGTGTGCTGTTCTCTTCTAGCCAGACGAGACCAGAAGTTTAATTCTAGGTTGCAACAAAGTCAGATTGTGCAGAAGACTCATCTGGTTCCCGTGGTCTTGTCCCGATGGTCGTCTAGGTGACGAGGTCTTCGGAGGGGATCTGTCTCTGGGGCTCATCTAGTTGACATGGTCTCCGCTGACATTCAGGGCTGTCGAGGGCATCTCTAGGTGCTGATCCACTATCTGGACTGAATATGGCTTGGTCCGAGTGGCTGCAGTGACCATCTGATCTGGATTCAGACTGGATCTGGTGGCTACGGTGACCTCGGAATAAGAAAGAAACAGACTCATATTAGCGTAGATGCCATTCATCTAACGATGCAACAAGTACATCATGTGTTATGGTAAGTGTTCCCGGTTCCGGCTGACCTAATTAATGCAGCCTAACAATCCTTTAACGGATTTGAATAACAGAAATGTGTTAGTGTGTTATGTGTAAGCCAGGTTAAAGAGATGGGTTTTTAATCTAGACAGAGTGACAGAGCGTGTCTGCCTCCCGAACAGTGTTAGGCAGATTGTTCCAGAGTTTGGGAGCTAAATAGGAAAAGGATCTGCCACCCGCAGTTGATTTTGATATTCTAGGTATTATGAAATGGCCAGAGTTTTGAGAATGCAGCGGATATAGAGGACAATAATGCAATAAGAGCTCACTCAAATACTGAGGTGTTAAACAGGTAATTAGCAAGATTTTAAAGTGTATACGATGTTTAACAGGGAGCCAGTGCAGTGTTGACAGAACCGGGCTAATATGGTCATACTTCCTGGTTCTAGTAAGAACTCTAGCTGCTGCATTTTGAACCAGCTGGAGTTGGCCCCAACAAAAGTAGTTCCAAGCAAAACCTCAGCAGACTTATTCCAAAAAAAAAGGTTTTCTGATAGTGTGAGTGGTGCTTGCTATTGGATTCCTGGTTTCTAGGGCATTGCTATGCGGTAGACCACCTCAAATCTTTATTTCAGTTGCTTAAAAGAGAATGCATACGATTGTGTTGCTCTTATGAACAAGCTTCTCTTTGACTCATTCCACAGCAAAATTTTATATTTAGGGTAAAAGGTCAGGGTAAAAACGAATAAGAAGTATTTCCAAAAATTATGCTGTGCACTTTGTCTGTTTGCAGCAAATTTTGTGGTCATTGGGAAATTGTCTGTATCACTATAATCAGAATTCCCTATATGATTAGTGAGCTGCATGCCATATTTCCAGGTTAGCCTGAGCTACTCTGATGGTTTGTTTGCATTCTCCAAGCATATGGTTCTTTAGGCTTCAAACAGACATGGCCTCTGGGACAGAAACTAGGTTGCCCAAGACCCCCATCACTGGCATGTTAAACGGACAGCATGGATTCTCCTTGAAATCACAAGCTGAGTTCTTAATAATTCAGTTATACCCATTCATATTGTTATCTTATTGAGTCAGTTTCAGTCAAATATAATTTAACCTTTGCAACAGAAAAATATCTTTGTACATTTGCCGTCATTCATTCCTTCAGTACAGTGTGTTCAGTTCATTTATGAAAATAATCTGATTTATGAAAGGAAATAACTTCAGCAAGTCTCAGTTCAGTGTGTAAGGGCAGTTAATTAAACCTCTGTCAGAATTGCTCTTAAATAAACAGAACACAAAAGAATGTAGTTATGATTATAACAAGCTCTTTTTTAATAACGTCATGAGTGTGAGGTTAATAGAAATCACATCAAAGCATTATTTGTAGCAAATTTAATTGATTTTTGGTGAGAAAAAAAATTATAAGAGAAAATAAAGCATGTGAATATGCTTTAAATTTGGCAAAACAACAACAACAACAAAAACAATAAGAATAAAGATATATTTTAAATCTGTGGGATATATATATATATATATGGCTGTATTCAAAGCAAGCATTGGCCTCTGTGGATTGAAATTAGTGGAGCAAATGTTCTAAAACCATGTTCAAAGACAGCCACTGTTTTGCTAAAGCTATTAGAAAAACAATAAATATTACAGTTGGCCATTAATGAGCTTGTGTACTAAAGCACTTGCAACATGATGCTCACATGCAGAGTGATTACAGTTCAGCCTTCGTGGAAAACAGCAAAAAATTTTTTTTTACTATTTAAGCTGTATAGAAAGCAGGATTAAGTGCAACAAAATACCAGCATCCTCAAAGTGTGGACGGGCTAATTATCTTTGCATTTATTAAATTGTCCACTTTAGTAACAACCTCCTTATGACTAAATTCCCAACTAGATTTGTCTTGTTTATATACAAACCCTCCAAACCATTTAAAGGTGACACATCATGAAAATCTGACTTTTTCCCTGTTTAAGTGCTATAATCAGGTTCTGTGATGCTCATGTTTTCTACCAACCCAAAAAAACATGAAAAAGAACAACCCAGTAATTTTTTCTGCAAGCCTGTGAAGAAAAAACGAACCACTCAGATTTCACTCCCCTCGTGACGTAGAAAGGGGTACTATTTATAATATTACCGCCCCTTAATCTGCACATTCCGACCCACAGCGCCACCATTGTGTTTTTGCAAGTAACAACAGTGTACCAGTTCTAACACCATGGCAAAAGTTCAAGTAAAGCATGCTAACTGTTCTGTCGTTAGCTGCACTGATGAGCACAGAGCACTATTTAGAGTCTCAGCCTCAGAGGAGACAAGAGAGCAGTGGATTTATTGATTTATTTACTGTATATTACGCTTCTGCCACACAGATCTAATACAAACATGCAATTTCTTTCCCAGTTGTTTACCTTCAAAGACATAACTGACTGTTGTAAAACTGCATTTTTTCATCTCAAAAATATATCTAAATTACGACCTCAATGGAAAATGCAGAAACGACCACAAAAATCTAACTTTTCCTGAAGCAAGTACAACAATTTGCTTGTTGGCCACACAGTTTGTAAAACGAAACTGGCATGAGCTAAAATAGAGTTTTTGTATTACAGCACCTGTTAAAGGGTTGCTTTATTGATCAAGGAATTGTTCTGTACATTTCATTACACCATCCTCTTATTCTGTATTCCTTAACTGTAGATTTCACTACGTTTCCACATACTTATTCTTTCAGAATTACATTGTTTTTTTTGTTGTTTTTTTCAAAGTGTAAAGTGCACCCCCTTGGTAAGGCCATGGGCGAAGCTTCCTGGGAGGAGGAGGTGGGGCAGAAAAATCTGGGCCTAACCAAAAAAAAATAAAAATTGTGCTCGATGACAATCTCAGTAAGATAATATGCAGTATGCACCCATTGTACCAGCTCAGTGTTCTACATTTATGTCAGGAGGATGACCGTTGTTTTTCAATTTACATTGAACAAGATTTTTGAACATAGATTTTAGAACATAAACTGCTTAATTGATTTAAATCCTATTTAACAGAGAGATATTTTTCAGTCAGAATTGGCAGCTTTCTTCTGCTGCTTGAATTTTGAATATGGACTTCCCCAGGGCTCTATTCTAGCACCTTTGCTTTTTTTCTCTCTCTACATGCTTCCTTTAGGATTGTTTCTGAGAAGGCATGGTGTATCTTTCCACTTTTATGCAGATGATTCCCAGATCTATCTGCCTATTTTTTTTTTTTAAAGACCCTTCTGCTATACAGTCTTTATTTGCATGTCTTGATGAGGTAAAGCTCTGGTTGGCAAGTAACTTTTTAATTTTAAATACTTAAAGACTAAGGTTATAGTCTTTGGGCCAACCGACAATTTCGAGTTTAACAACTCTACCCTGGAAAGTCTGTCAGTTTTTAAATCAAAGTGTGAGCCTTGGTGTTCTTTTTGACAGTCGGCTCACTGTAGATAAACATGTTTCCTCTGTTTTTGCTTCTATTTTTTATTTGATTTTTTTAGCAAAGGGTCTGAATATTTAGGACCATGTGATATTTCAGTTTTTCTTTTTTAATAAATCTGCAAAAATGTCAACAATTCTGTGTTTTTCTGTCAATATGGGGTGCTGTGTGTACATTAATGAGGAAAAAAAATTAACTTAAATGATTTTAGCAAATGGCTGCAATATAACAAAGAGTGAAAAATTTAAGGGGGTCTGAATACTTTCCGTACCCACTGTATATATATATATATATATATGGCTGTATTCAAAGCAAGCATTGGCCTCTGTGGATTGAAATTAGTGGAGCAAATGTTCTAAAACCATGTTCAAAGACAGCCACTGTTTTGCTAAAGCTATTAGAAAAACAATAAATATTACAGTTGGCCATTAATGAGCTTGTGTACTAAAGCACTTGCAACATGATGCTCACATGCAGAGTGATTACAGTTCAGCCTTCGTGGAAAACAGCAAAAACATTTTTTTTACTATTTAAGCTGTATAGAAAGCAGGATTAAGTGCAACAAAATACCAGCATCCTCAAAGTGTGGACGGGCTAATTATCTTTGCATTTATTAAATTGTCCACTTTAGTAACAACCTCCTTATGACTAAATTCCCAACTAGATTTGTCTTGTTTATATACAAACCCTCCAAACCATTTAAAGGTGACACATCATGAAAATCTGACTTTTTCCCTGTTTAAGTGCTATAATCAGGTTCTGTGATGCTCATGTTTTCTACCAACCCAAAAAAACATGAAAAAGAACAACCCAGTAATTTTTTCTGCAAGCCTGTGAAGAAAAAACGAACCACTCAGATTTCACTCCCCTCGTGACGTAGAAAGGGGTACTATTTATAATATTACCGCCCCTTAATCTGCACATTCCGACCCACAGCGCCACCATTGTGTTTTTGCAAGTAACAACAGTGTACCAGTTCTAACACCATGGCAAAAGTTCAAGTAAAGCATGCTAACTGTTCTGTCGTTAGCTGCACTGATGAGCACAGAGCACTATTTAGAGTCTCAGCCTCAGAGGAGACAAGAGAGCAGTGGATTTATTGATTTATTTACTGTATATTACGCTTCTGCCACACAGATCTAATACAAACATGCAATTTCTTTCCCAGTTGTTTACCTTCAAAGACATAACTGACTGTTGTAAAACTGCATTTTTTCATCTCAAAAATATATCTAAATTACGACCTCAATGGAAAATGCAGAAACGACCACAAAAATCTAACTTTTCCTGAAGCAAGTACAACAATTTGCTTGTTGGCCACACAGTTTGTAAAACGAAACTGGCATGAGCTAAAATAGAGTTTTTGTATTACAGCACCTGTTAAAGGGTTGCTTTATTGATCAAGGAATTGTTCTGTACATTTCATTACACCATCCTCTTATTCTGTATTCCTTAACTGTAGATTTCACTACGTTTCCACATACTTATTCTTTCAGAATTACATTGTTTTTTTTGTTGTTTTTTTCAAAGTGTAAAGTGCACCCCCTTGGTAAGGCCATGGGCGAAGCTTCCTGGGAGGAGGAGGTGGGGCAGAAAAATCTGGGCCTAACCAAAAAAAAATAAAAATTGTGCTCGATGACAATCTCAGTAAGATAATATGCAGTATGCACCCATTGTACCAGCTCAGTGTTCTACATTTATGTCAGGAGGATGACCGTTGTTTTTCAATTTACATTGAACAAGATTTTTGAACATAGATTTTAGAACATAAACTGCTTAATTGATTTAAATCCTATTTAACAGAGAGATATTTTTCAGTCAGAATTGGCAGCTTTCTTCTGCTGCTTGAATTTTGAATATGGACTTCCCCAGGGCTCTATTCTAGCACCTTTGCTTTTTTTCTCTCTCTACATGCTTCCTTTAGGATTGTTTCTGAGAAGGCATGGTGTATCTTTCCACTTTTATGCAGATGATTCCCAGATCTATCTGCCTATTTTTTTTTTTTAAAGACCCTTCTGCTATACAGTCTTTATTTGCATGTCTTGATGAGGTAAAGCTCTGGTTGGCAAGTAACTTTTTAATTTTAAATACTTAAAGACTAAGGTTATAGTCTTTGGGCCAACCGACAATTTCGAGTTTAACAACTCTACCCTGGAAAGTCTGTCAGTTTTTAAATCAAAGTGTGAGCCTTGGTGTTCTTTTTGACAGTCGGCTCACTGTAGATAAACATGTTTCCTCTGTTTTTGCTTCTATTTTTTATTTGATTTTTTTTAGCTTTTTTACATTCTAAAATTAAACATTTCCTCCCTGAAAAATCTCTTGAGATAGCTATTCACGCTTTCATAACCTCTTGATTGGACTATTGTAATTCTCTGTATTGTGGCATCTCCAAGTTCCAGGTTGATCAGTTACAATTGGTTCAAAATGCTGCAGTCAACTTTCTTAAGAAAGGTCACAAGTATGATCCCGCCACCCCTTTTTTGCAAGTTCTTCATTGGCTCCCAATTCACGTTACCTATCTGAATTGCTGCATTCTTACAAGCCCTTCCAGAAATTTAAGATCTGGTAATCAAAACCTACTTAGGGTTCCTAGCACAAGGTTGAAGCACAGAGTTGAGGATGCTTTGCATGTGTTATTTACTATTTTTTGACTATGTGACTTTGTACAGCACTTTGGTCAGTCCTGTGACTGTTTTATAAATAAAAGAACTAGAACTAGAACTTAATCATCTATTTTTAGTTTGTGACTGACAATTTCACGAGAGTGACAATTGCGTAGTGTGTGTTATCAAAGACGCGATCTGAGTAAAGCACCGATGCCTGTGAGATATTTAGCATGCCAAATATCTGGACCTGTCTGCAACAGTCCTGCAGTGTGAAATGTATTTTGACTAGAAATGACATCAGCGACTTACAGCCAATGAGAGAGCAAGATACAGGGCAAGGGAGAGTTTAGGGGGAGGAGTTATAGACTTGCAACAAAACATCAGCAAGCATGGCTTCTGCAAGCAACCATCTCTCCCTCATATTCTTCTCTTTTTTTTTTTCTTTTTTTCTTTTTCGCTGCAAACCAGTTTACAGACAATTTGTATCGCAAGCTTCTTCCGGGCTACTCCTGTCTCACAAGTGATCTTATGTTATTTCCTGCATCACTTCTTGCATGTGTATAGGAAATAGTTTCTCAAAGAGTTGTCACGATTCTTAATATTTAAAAGTTGTGTAACGTGTGACCCGCTGTCTCTAATCCAAAGTGCAGTATGCACACAACAGCAACTAAATGGTACCTCAGACAGTTGTGCATTGTGAGAAGAACAGCAATCTGACGACTGTGCCTATGGGTGGGGCGTGGATGTATTGTGTGGTGGGGCTAGAGGATTACTATAGTTCTCAGTCACACATTCAGAATTACCATTTTAATGATAGAAGAATATGAACACAACATGCTAACCTGCACCTTCAGCGTTTTACCATAGAAAACCATTATAAAGATAATGCTTAATGTGGCCTAATGCATTAGCTGCATCCCAGTTTGCATATTTATGCACTATTCTATGCTGTTTTGTAGTATAAGTAGTACAAGTAGTATGTTCACACAAAAAAAAAATTAAGTTCACTTTAAATATCCGGATGTCCAAAATAATTAAATGTGGAATATTGAACACTAAATGCACTTAACTGTCACAGCTTTAATTACGTTGTGGAGGGGCTATCACACTCAAATTATGAATGACAAAATAACCTTATATAACTCATACACAGTTCAGTACATAGTGCATAATTACATACTGTATAAGTGCATAGTGTAGTGCGTCAACTGGGACAAAACTAGTGATATTAGTGGACCAAATTCAGTATACACCTACTAATAAAACATGCATAGTCAAGCAGATGAACCCAAAATATGAATGCAGCAATCACATTTTCCTATAGAAAACCATATTCTGCACTCATCTTGTTGCCTGTATATAGTATGCATCATCAATAAGGGGTATACTGAATTTGATCTTAATACATTAGGGCATGTTAAGCGTTTTACAATGCCCCACTTTTTAGTGATTAAAATACTGTGGGGGGTGCTGTATAAGGATTGCAAGTGCCCAAAACTTGCAGTCTTGTTCACATGCCTTTGTTTTTTGTTTTTGAGAGGTGATCTAATTATTCTTCTTGAAACATTGAAAATTGTCATGCCTGTGCTACAGTCCCATGGATGTTTAGCACTCCAGTTCTCAGTGCCAGTCATGTGACCGAAAACTATAGGCTAGCACACAAATTATATGGACTATATTTATCTGCGTTGCTGGAGCTTGACAGTTAGAATCACCATCATCCATTAGACGGAAGAGACATCATGGGTTTGGTGAGGGTGAGTAAATGACAGGATTTTACTTTCATATTGCTCCTTTAAAGCAGTATCACTTTTTATTTAGTTTTGTGATTTTTCTATCTTAAAAAGGGAGCATCAGAAAAACAACTGGCCACTGGCCTGCATAAGCAAAAAAAAAAGTCAAGGTGCAATGCTGAGCTTGTATTGTTCCCTAAGCATTTATCATTTGGGTTTCTTTAGATACACTATTGAACTTTATCTCCATCAGTGGCTTTAGCATTTTCCTGCTTGCGAGTTGCTTGGCAAGCGTGACTGCAGTGTCTCATATAATTTACATTAGAGTGTGAATCAGTTGCTTAGTTCTACTCGAGTTCTCTGTGATAGCTGCAGCTGGTGTTAAAGACATGCTTTCATTTCGCTGCAACACTCTGACAGCCGTCCCCTACAACATCAACACGATCTGGGTCGATGTTAAGGCAGTCAACACATGCAGTTAATTTCTGTCAATGTTCAACGTCAAAATCTATCTGTTTACATTTCAGACTTTAATTGATACTAATTTCACATAGTATACATTTGAAAAAAATTCATTTGGGTTGGTAAGTTTTCAATTATCTTTATTGATAACTGTATAATATTATCAAACGCTCCAAGACATTATGCCCATGTCATTTTATAATTGAAACTGTTGATGAAAGCTCAGCTAGAATAATTACTACCTTATCTGATGCTCTGCTTTGGAACTGGGGTCTTAATCACAGGGAACCCACAGTAAAAGTTAGTGTCAGATCAAAGTCACCAGTTCCCATCTTTGCACTGAGAGATCTGAAACAGCATGCTCAAATGCTAAATTGCCTGGAGGGGAGTTGCAGTCCTGCCTGTCTTGAAAAGAATTCAAGCTAAGCTCACTTAATGGTAGGTATTTTTTACGTTCACTGTGCTGTTGTTTCGGGAAGAAAATAATGTCTGTCTACCCCCTGTGCTCACTGCAATTATCGCTCTGAGGCCAGCCAATGCCATTTCTTCACTCCCAATCTAAGAAACTGACAGGGGCTTTGAAAGATGAACAAAGTTGCATGTCAAATGGAAAGCTCTATTTTCCATGACATTTTATTAATGAGAAAAAGACCCGGATGAAGCAAAAGTTGAGTCTATACTCAGATCAACCCTCTGTCCTTTTCCTAACAACCCTCCAAAGAAATTTGAATTGAGCTGTATTCTGCTTTTTTTTTTTTTTTGGTATAGGAAGAATTTATTTGCCATTTTTATTCGAGCACTATGCATCCCTTCCTCTTCTGAAGAAACATATAGGTGCAGGTGTTTTTGACAGCAACACGTTTAAGCACTTCAACATCACAGCTAAGGCCAAAGGAAACTATAATTGATTCAAATAATGTTATTTGTTGGGACTCAGTATGATAATTGGAGTTTTGGTGAATCATATTTTCAATTTAAACAAACATGCTAGCATTCAAACACTAGCACTGGGCCTCATTCCAACACACATTACGCTACGAATTATAAGTCCCCATGCAATTAAAATTGAAGTTTTTTGGCTTTTAGTATGAATATGTTAGCCTTTAGGTTATCTATACGCTAGTGTGCTGCAAAGAGTAGCCCTAGAGTGCAGCCTGGAGTAATGGTTTATAATACAGCAGAGTTTATTGGCTTAAGACTCTTGAGCATGCACATTCTTTTATATTTGTTTTTATGAATTATCTATTCTATGCTGTTTGGCTGTACTACAGAAATATTAGGCGCTAAACACAGCGATTTCAGTTAGAATCAAATAATATTTAATATTAATATAATAATAATATTTTTTATATTTCATACAATCATACCGGTGTGATTAGAACGTGCAGTCAGTCAGTCACCAGCTGCTAAATTCAAATCTGTGTTAGCACTGAGCCAGAGACACACGCGTTTTTACAGCGCGGCGCATTACAACCAATCACACACGATTCAGTTGAGCTTAAGAATACAATGACCAATCAGAGGCATTTAGATGAGTTATCGCTGAAATGCCGGTTTTGTTCACTTGCTCGCTGAAGGAATTCCGCTCTCTGACAATTCTCTCATCAGAAACAACAAAGTGCAGATATGCGTACGAGGATATTTATTTCAAAGTGTAAACAGCTTGTGATTATCATGAGAGTTTTTGAGAGTGCTGAAAATGTTCTTTGCTTTCTTTCTGTACAATGAAAGTGTTATAGTTAGTAAATTACAATGTTTTTATTAAATTCACATTAAATACAAAGTCAGTCGTATTAAAAATATTTTATGGCATGACACCCATATGCAGTACTTAAGTTAAAGTTAAAAAAAAAAGTTTTTTAAATGCATAATAGATTACACTATTAGGCTACTTTGCCCATCGCCCATTATAGATCAACTAGCATAATCTATAAAGGTGCAAAATTCATTTACTTACACATATTTGAGAATCGAGATATTTCATGATATTAACACGTTTAGGAATATTTCGTATAAAAAGGAAATAAATAAATAAACAAAACAAGCAGTTATAGGGATATGCCGGTATCAAATTTTCATGTTGCGATTAATTGCTAATGCTTTTATTACGGTATACGGTATTATCATGATATTGAAATTAAGTTTAAAAAAAAAGTGCTGTGCGCTTTCATCCAGAGCGTCTCTCACATGTTCCGCCATGTGCTTCTCGTCCGCGCTTGTTTACATCAGAGTGTGCAGGCGTCTTTCACGCAGCATAGGTGTTGTGCATTTTGACCAGTTTATGGGAAAAGTATTCTTAAAATGCATTCAAATTCTGAATAATTTGTAATATATAATTATTCACGGTATTTAGAAGTGCCCACAATAACAATATCGTGCATATTCATTACCGTGATATATCGCATTACCGAATACAAGTCTAATCAGTTATATATGGCTGTTGTGTGTCATGGCAAGCATGATGTACCCACTGTTCGTGATCCAGCTGCACCTTCAAAAGAAGTAAATCTCACACTTTCTATTTTTTATGGTTACTTACAAATCGTCTTTCCTCTTCCATGGAAGAGAGGGGCGGGGTGAGCAGAGCTCATTTAAAGAGACATGCGCCGAAACGGCTCCCTTTGACCAGAACTGTTTTTGACAAGGTAAAAAGGGTGTTGTTTTTTACAGGACCATTGGGGAATTTTAACCGAAGTATGTTGCAGACAGGAAGTAAAACAGTTATCGAATAAGCATGTGTCCTATTTTGTGTCCTAAACTCCTGAAACATTGGTGTCTCATATTTTAGAGCAGTCAATGCAATTTATAAAAGAAATCAATTAAAGGGATAGTTCACCCAAAAATTTAAATTTGATGTTTATCTGCTTACCCCCAGGGCATCCAAGATGTAGGTGACTTTGTTTCTTCAGTAGAACACAAACTGAGATCACGCACCGGATGCCGTGCGCGCGCCCAAAGACAGTTGGACGTAGTGGTGTATTAGAGATAAAAAATTATATAAATACTGTTCGGTTTCTGACACAAACCGATCGTTTCGTGTCTTAGGACATCAATGTGTTGTCACGAGCCGCAGGGTTTAATTTGGATTTGTCTGTGCATGTTTTTTTTACACTCATAGATTTTGTTACCATTGCCATGCATTATAAGACTGATAGACTGCAACGGCTGGACTTAAAAATCATCAAATGTGTTCTACTGAAGAAACAAAGTCACCTACATCTTGAATGCCCTGGGGTAAGCAGATAAACATCAAATTTTAATTTTTGGGTGAACTATCCCTTTAAATCTGTATGTGGGTGTGTGTGAAAAAAATTCAGATGTAACCCCTTTGTAATTGTTAACATTTTCATAAGTAACTGTATTTTAATTACACGTTTTTTTCTCAGTAACTGTAACTATTTACAATTGCATTTATTTTGTAATTAAATTACGTAATTCTGTTACATGTAACTAGATCCTCCCCAACACTGTATTTACATGGTGGATAAGCACAAACTTAATATATGATGATAATTAACTGTAGTTCAGCACAACCGCGGTGACAAATAAGACAATAATACCAAATAGTCCTGACCATCAGCGTGAACTGGGGTTTTATGAGTGGATAATGTGAAGCGACATGTGTCACTCCGCCCCAATGTGTCGTCCCGTCCCATCGTCCAGGCTGTACTCTGGAGTACTTGAATGATTTTAATGACTTCAGCTTCTCATCAAACTTTCTGTCCAATCAAATGCTCTCTAGAATCCGAAGCGTCCCGCCCCCTACACTATGGCCACATTCACACAGCAGCAGAATACGGTTATCAGTCCTGTATTCGAGTCCTTAATACAGTTACGCTCACACACAGTTCTGTTATTTATGGGTGTGACAACTGCATTTTGTAACCGAACTCACACCTGTGAATTTTCAGGACTCACAACCGCATTCTCGGAATACCCGCGCTGTGTGAATGGAACAAGACTGGACAAATAGTTGTCTGTCACATAATAAAGTGCAAGAGAGAGCCGCTCTGCTGCACAAATGCACGTCTACCGTGTGTTGCGTGTTTTCACGTGTGGTTTTGGTAACTTGCAATGATGGAGAAATGAGCTGTGTGTTATCTGAAAGATTTAGATCCAATTTTCCACCGGAGCTGCTCCCGTCAGTTTTGTGTTCTGCACGCGACTCAAATGCTCCGGTCTCCACCAAATATAAAAACTGCTGTCGGTTATTGAAGATTTGATGGAAAAACGGCTCGATTGGACTCGTCGTGTCAAAAAGTGATGTCTTACAGTCTTATGGACGTCGCCATCTTTGATTTTACTTTGGTCACTGTTGCTATGGTTACTGTTAAGGAATACGGACTTGACACCCATTGCACATTCATACAGACAGTCACTGTTGCTATGGTTACTGTTAAGGAATACGGACTTGACACCCATTGCACATTCATACAGACAGCATTCGGGACGCTACTGTAAGTTGCTGTGTGAACGGGACATTTCGAGACTCTCACCTGTAAAGAAAATGCGGTTGTCAATCCCAAAAACTGACAGTGTGAACGTAGCCTATAAATAGACGCTAAAGCGCCAGCTGAGTTCGGTCACTTGTTCAAAGAATTAGTATTTTCTGAACAGTGAATGGTACATAGTGCACTATATAGGGCACAGGGAACGATTCAGAGAGTGTAAATATGCTTTCCATTGGGGCAAAAGAATTCTGGTTTCACTGTCACACGAACCGCCACAATAGAGCTTCGGACGTCACGTGACCCATTCTGTTTACACCACCATGCTGGCAGGCAGGAACAGCCGGGAGCGAATATGAAATGAATGGTGACTGAGCATGAGTTTCAATGCAACAGAGTTCACTGCGTACTTTAATTCAAAAGACATAGACCTGTACATAGCAAAACTTAATAGATTAAGCATAACAGATCCCTATAATGCCC
>NW_015642206.1:714683-716430 GCF_001515625.1 Sinocyclocheilus rhinocerous | reverse complement strand
GGGTAATTCAACTGTGTTGTTAGCTAACGTAATTGACCCTAGCTGTCCTTGTAGGTAGCCAGCATAGCTATATCACTGTGAGTACAGTAGACATCATAAATGTCATCTGAAATCTTACCCGTTAAATCCCAAATTTTGTGTTGGTTAGCATGTTTTATTGCAGTGAACCATTTTAGTCGTCTATCGGGATCCTTAGGAATACGATAAAATGATTTCCCCTTTGCTTTATGGGACAATCGCGTATATGTAAGGGATAATCAACGGCTAGCCGTGCATTAAAGAATTTTAATGCACGACGTGGAGGCAAAGAACCACCCTCCGCGAAGCCTCCGCGAAGTGCATTAAAATCCTTTAATGCCCGGCTAGCCATTGATTATCCCGCTTATTCCATGTTCATTTGCCAAGTTATAGACAAGTTAAAACTTGTATTGCTCTTTGCAGCGCAATATTTGACCAAATGGGTAAAAATGATTGAATGAATGGGTCTGCCAGCTTCAAATCAGACACAGAGATGAAATAGTGCGGTAAAACCACATTCATTTGAATGAATTATAGCATTTATGTCAATTAATTATCGAGAGAGAGAGAGAGAGAGAGAGAGATGACAGTTGTGTGTCAGTTACCTGCTTGCTGCGTCTACGCATCTCTCTCTACAAACAATTACTTCAAAAACAGCGATTTTATCACCTCGTTGCTGGGGAATAGGCTATAATGTAACAATCTAGTATCTATCTATTATTTTAATAATAAAAATCGTGGGGAAGCGTTGACAACAAGTTTATGTGTGTGTGCAGCACAATCTGCGATCTCCGACCTCTCTCTCTCTCTCTCTGTGTGTGTGCGAGCGAGTGATGCGTGTTGGTTAGTGTGCATCAATTAAAGCAGCGCATTAATATAGAATGGTGATTAAACTGACTTGGAACTACCTGTGCATTAAACGGTTCCCTCTCGAGAACGGTCTCTCGACATGGCGTTAATGGCTTGGGGACTCCTTTCCTTCCTAACCTACCTGAAATCTTTGCAAGTTGCAACTCTCACTGGCCAATGCCAGCCAAGACGGCGAATAGGGGCGGGGCCCCCGCCACTATATAATGCGCCGTATTGGCGGCATAAGCTCAGAATCTTCCTACTGAACCAACAGTACAGCAGACCTGAGTAGTGAACACGGCGGCCTACGCCATGTCTGAGGTTACTCAAGTCAAGCCCCTGAAGTTGGCAGGGGCCCCTGCCGCTATATAATGCGCCGTATTGGCGGCATAAGCTCAGAATCTTCCTCTTTCACGCATCCTACCGAAGACAGCTGTGGAGAAGACGCAGGAAGACGGATTTCTCTCTCGGCGTTCCAGCATGTCCAACATTTGCACGCTGTGTTCGGGACCCATCGAGGCCACGGACACTCACGAGTTCTGTATCCTGTGCCTGGGTCCCGCCCCTGCGGATGCAGCACTCACCGGGTCGGGCTGCCTCGACCCGCCCTTGGCCCTTCGGAGATGATCTTGTTCGGTGCGGCGGGGGATGACGGCGATCTTGATGAGGCATCTGAGAAGGATTGGGCCCACACTCCAGAGGAGCGCTCGGATGAGCTCGTCCGGATTCTCACCAGGGCTGTGAGCGTTCTCAGTCTAGAGTGGGAATCCCCCGACGAACCAGCTAAGAGCAAGCTGGATTCGTGGTTCCTTCACTCGGAGTGAAAAACAGCCGCTCCGAGGAAGCGAGCCCTATTCCTCCCCAACTTGCACGACGAGGT
>NW_015642206.1:695290-712555 GCF_001515625.1 Sinocyclocheilus rhinocerous | reverse complement strand
CTCTTCGACCCGCCCTTGGCCCTTCGGAGATGATCTTGTTCGGTGCGGCGGGGGATGACGGCGATCTTGATGAGGCATCTGAGAAGGATTGGGCCCACACTCCAGAGGAGCGCTCGGATGAGCTCGTCCGGATTCTCACCAGGGCTGTGAGCGTTCTCAGTCTAGAGTGGGAATCCCCCGACGAACCAGCTAAGAGCAAGCTGGATTCGTGGTTCCTTCACTCGGGCCGCCGAGCTGCCGCTCCCAGGAAGCGAGCCCCATTCCTCCCCGACTTGCACGACGAGGTCGCTAAGGCGTGGGCTGCGCCCCAATCGGCTCACACTCACGCTGGCGGGTCGGAGATTTTCACTAAAGTTGATGGGGCTGAAGCCCGAGGATATACGCGCATTCCGCTCGTCGAGGAATCCATCGCCGCGCACCTCTGCCCCTCCTCTGCCTCTCTGAAGGCGGGTGCTACGCTGCCATCAAGGCCCAGCCGTCTGACCGCACACGTCGCGGACAAAGCATACGCCGCCTCGGGAGAAGCGATCTCGGTGCTTCACAAGATGGCAGTGCTCCAAGTTCTTCAGGCACAGCTGCTGAAATCCCTGGACGAGGGTGGGGCGGATCCTGAGGCATTTAAGGATCTACGCGCGGCGACAGATTTTGCACTTAGAGCCACAAAGAAGACGGCCCAGGTGATCGGACGGAGCATGGGCTACATGGTGGTGCTCCACCGGCATCTGTGGCTGACACTAACTGAGCTTAAGGACGCGGACAGGAAGGCGCTGCTCAATGCTCCTGTATCTCCATCCGGCCTCTTTGGAGACGCAGGGGAGGCTATCGCGGAGTACTTCTCAGAGGCACAGAAACGCTCCAAGGCGATGAGTCACTTCCTGCCGCGCCGAGCTGCAGCGCAGCCCCCAGCACGTAATAGATCCTCATCTGCTTCCAACCGGCCGTCAAAGCGCCCCTCCTCTGCTTCCGCTTCATCGGCGCCGGAACCAGAGCCTTCTGTTCGCGCCAAAACTCCATGGCAGAAGACACCAAAGGGGCATCACGACTTCAAGAAGTCCCGGGGGAGCTCCTCCGTCGGAGCAGAAGCCTCGTTCCTGATGGGAGGGTACAGAGGAGGGGAGCGCCGAGCGACGGGCCCGCCGTGAAGCGTCCGAGATGTTCTCGCAAAGTCCCCGTGGCGGTTGCAGGCGACTACGAGAACGTCTGTGTTGTACATGTTCAAAATGCAATAAAGTCTGTGACATCCTCACAAAAAAGGCTTTTTTCTCCTCCTACAGTGATAGCGGCTTCACACTCGGCCGTGAAACCACCAATAGAGTCGGGCTTGCAGCTTCCCCGTGTATCTGGCGATGCTCACGCCCCTGTGTCAGATGTCGGACCCCCGCGACCGCGGCTCGCTCTCGACACCTCGCACATACGCACGTCCATGTCACTCACACATTCAGCAGAAGGCTCGCGCTCCCCGTTAATCGGCGAGGCACGGCCCTTGCTAACATACAGCGCTCCCACTCATCTCGTGAGCTTTCTGAACACAACCCCGGTATACAGCGGCGTTGCTCAGAATTCAGAGGACGAGGCGCTCCGCCCTCTGTGTCTTTTTGCGAGCGCATGGCGGTCCATTCCGAGCATTTTGGTTTGGTTGCAGAACGTAATAGAGAACAGCTACACGCTTCAGTTTCGGCGCAGACCACCCCGGTTCAATGGTCGACAGTTCCGGCACACAACGAGCTGGTGCTGAGGCAAGAAATTCTCAATCTCCTCGCGAAATGCACGATAGTAGTGGTCCCGCCGAGCGAGAGCGGGTTTTACAGCCGATACTTTGCCGTTCCAATAGAAAAAGGGTGGTCTCCATCCAATCTAAGACCTGAGACCCATCAACCATCCATTATACAAACGCGCTTTCAAAATGACAACGCTAAAGCTGATACTCGTGCAGATTCCACCCGGAGATTGGTTTATTTAGGTGGACCTGAAGGACGCATATTTTCATATCTAGATCGCCCTTCGTCACAGGCGCTTTCTGAGATTTGCGTTCAAAGGCATAGCGTATCAGTTCACGGTGATGCCGTTCGGGCTAGCGCTGGTGCCGCGTACATTTACGAAATGTGTGGATGCGGCACTTTCCCCTCTGAGAGTGAGTGGAATACGCATATTGAATTATTTGGACGATTGGCTGGTTTTGGCCCATTCAGAGGATGTGCTCAAGAGCCACAAACACGCTCTGTTACTCCACCTGGAGAGTTTAGGTCTCTGTGTCAACAAACAAAAAAGCATGTTTTGCCCCAGTCAGTCAATCATGTATCTGGGGGTTCAGTTGGACTCGATCTCGATGAGAGCACGTCTGAGTCAGGAGCGCATACGAGATTTAATGTCCGCTCTGAATGCATTCAGGCTGGGCAGTCCCGTGGCACTGAAGGAATATTAGGGGCGAAGTACACTCGAGAGCCCTTTACAGACAGGCAGCACGCCTTTTGCTGTGGGCCGATCACCATCTGCTCTCCATTCGAGCAGCGCATGTTCCAGGCTGCCTGAACAGTGGCGCGGATATGCTATCGAGGGATGGGATTCCTCACGGAGAATGGAGACTGAACCCCGGGACAGTGAGGCTGATCTGGGAACAGTTTGGGAAAGCGGAGGTAGACTTGTTCGCGACAGAGGTGAACATGCATTGCCCTCTGTTCTTCTCTCTGTCACGCTCTCCCTTAGGCGGGGACGCACTCATGATGCCATAGCCGAATGCCCGTCTGTATGCGTTCCCCCCGCTGAAGATTTTGCCACAAGTGCTGCACAAAATCAGAGAGGAGAAGGCGTCAGTGTTATTAGTTGCTCTGTACTGGCCAAACAGGCCTTGGTTTCCCGATCTGCTGGAAATACTAACGGCTCCCCCGTGGCCGATCCTGCTGAGATGGGATCTCCTGTCTCAGGCGGACGGCTCAGTATGGGACCCCAACCCGATTGGTGGAAACTTCAGGTGTGGATGGTGTGCGGGAACCGGTAAACCCGGGCTCGTTGTCTCGCCTCCTGATGGACACGATTACGGAGGCGCGAGCCCCTTCTACGAGACGCCTGTACGCTTGTAAATGGGCAGTGTTTGAGAGATGGTGTGAATCGAATGGTCGGGACCTGGAAAACTGCCCCGTGTCTGACATTCTGAATTTTTTGCAACAACAAATGGACGGCGGCAGTATGCCCTCCACTCTTAAAGTTTATGTTGCAGCTATCTCAGCCTTTCACTCTGCTATCGACGGGCGCTCAGTGGGAAAACCCGATCTAGTGATCAGATTTTTGAGAGGTGCGAGAAGACTAAGACCCTCTCGCCCTCCTACAGTGCCATCCTGGGATCTGGCTCTGGTGCTGGGGGCGCTTGCCCTTCCGCCCTTCGAGCCACTTCAGACTGTCGGCTTGAGGGAGCTCTCACTTAAAACTGCGCTGCTGCTCGCCATTGTTTTGGTCAAGCGCGTGGGGGATTTGCAAGTGCTCTCTATGAATGTGGACTGCATGCAGTTTGGACCAGGTGATTGTAACATCACGCTCAAGCCAAGATTGGGCTACGTGCCTAAATCGCTCTCGACACCGTTCAGAGCTCAAGTGGTGGCGCTTTCTGCTTTCACTTCAGAGTCGGAGACTTAATCGGATGCCGCCCCGAATCAGGTGTTGTGTCCGGTGTGGGCTTTGTGAGTTTATATCGACCGCACGGCTCAGTTTTGGCAATCTAAGCAGCTGTTTGTATGCTTTGGAGGCAGCACCAAAGGGCAGCCTGTCTCCAAACAACGGCTATCACATTGGGTGGTCGACGCTATTGCCTTGGCATATTCTAGCCGGGGAAGGGAATGTCCTATTGGTGTCAGAGCCCATTCGATGAGGGCGGTTGCCTCCTCGTGGGCGTGGACTAAGGGCATTTCTATCAAAGATATTTGTATGGCGGCTGGATGGTCTTCGCAGAATACCTTCGCCAGATTCTACAATTTGGACGTGTGGTCATTAGCCTCACAGGTCCTGTCGGTGAGTACGACCCATGGTTCTACCTGCAACCACTAGCCGTTTGACTGTGCTGGTGGTTTCGACTAGGTCGTGTAGGGGGATCGGGGGCGGGGCCATCGTCATATTCAGACTGTGGCGCCCCCGGATGCGGCCGTTCTCTATGTGTGTATATTGTTGTTAGTATTGTGCCCGGCCTTGCTGCTCACATGCTATTATATGTTATATTACATACTTGTATGCATGCATTTGATATGACTATAATTTCTTAGCCTTTGTAGGGCAACGCCGCTGCATCTCTCTCTCAATAAGAGACCTGCCATCGGACATGGATTCTGAGTAACCTGATTGGATCCCTAAGCGGGAATCTACATCCAGTCCCCTCGAGGCATGTCGCAGGGTCATATTTGATTGGTTGGGGATTAATTTTAATGTCTTGCAAGAAAATGATTTCCCCTTTGCTTTATGGGACAATCGCGTATATATATAAATAAAAAAATATATATGAAAATGCGTATTTTTGAATTAAAGATAAGTTAAAAACTGCTAGTTGGTCAAACTAGTTCTTAAGACAGTCTTTACAGTGTGGCTATGTTTATGCAATGGCCTCAGTTCAGTAACCTTTCACAGATGTTAACAGAAGTAGGCTATTATTAAATTTCAGTGTATTGATACTAATTAAATTAATATTTTGTAGTTCAAATGCACTGTAATAATTAACCAAGACATGGTTGAATTTTTTTTCTCCCATTTAATTTAATTCTTTGTTTTTAAACAGCCAATTTAACTTATTAAAGACCATGTCTATGCACAAATAAAATAAAGAAATTGCTAAATGATATTTAAGAATGATATTTAAGAATTACATTTTAATGAATGTTGCAACTGCCCCTGTGGACTGTTGCAACCGTCCCCTATTGTGGGGTCAGTTGCAACATTTGACTTTGTCTATTCAAGTATAAATTGTATGTATATAATCATATGTGCACGTGTTACAGCAATGTGGGTGAGTAGCTAACTGATGTGGCTTTATTGTATTAAAATTCTGCCTTTCTAATGCAAACAGTCTCTGAGAAACTAAAGCAAATGCAAAAAAGTGTTGCAACCGTCCCCACTCTCCCCTACTCCAACACAAACAAGATTGTTGTCAGAAAACTCAAACCTAAAAATAATATTTTCTTTTGAATGGCATGCTATTTTCCAAGTCTATTTTGGGTTGCAATTCACATTGTCCTTTTATAAATAATAATAATAATAAAATAAAAAAGGTACATGTACCCTCTAGCAAAGGTGCTAACAACATTTCCTTGTGCTCAAGGACTACATTAGATGGGTGAAGCAAAGGATTGACACTCTTTGATACTGTAAGCAGGGTTCTTGGGTGGCAGTAGAAAAACACACATGGACTATAATTAAATTAAAATTCAACACCAGTCTGGCATTTCTAAACTCATAATTGACTATTTGAGGATTTGTGGAACAAATCTGTATAACCTGATTTGACTACAGAATTAACCCTGTCACAATAATGGGGGCATTTACAGTGCAAGTGATTCCTTGATAGACGGCAAGGCTGTCCATAATACATTGTTTTATTTTGTTTTGCTCTGTAGACTGCAAGCAGACAAAATATACAGACAATTTAAAGCACTGTAGAGGACAAATGAGGACACATTGTCAATTGAGTCAGAATAAATAAACATAAGAAACAAGATGGTGTTTGGCATTGTCTGTCTACTAAATGTAAACTGCTTAAAGTAAACAGACAGAATGACAGTACCAGACAATAGACAATTTGGATTCAGTTAATCAGTGAAACAATTGCCCAATTAATACTCTCGGCCAAGAAACCTGTCACTGCATTACGATTACAAGTCAGTCTGTAAAACAAATGAAAAAAAGGAAAGACCTTTGCAGATTAGAGAAGGGGCTCTGCTTGCCATGGCACAGGCACACAATGCATGTGAAACAATGGACAATTGTTGGATTGTCAGATATTAAACATTGCAGTGTCAAAATATTCTTGATATGAAACAAATCATGAAAAAAAAATTTTTTTATTGGAATAAAACAGTTTGATATACTATGTAAACATAATCTTACATTCCAAAGATTGAGAACCAACTATATTAGAACTGACAGTGTTGTTACTCATTTCACATGCAAAGAAGTTAGCTGAAGTTACAAAAATGAGAGGAGAGGGCAGAAAATTGCAGTGAAAAAATATATTCATTATTTATACAGTGGCAAGAAAATGCAAACCATTAGAATTTGTTGGTTTTATATATTGACTCGAATATTAACTCAAAGAAAGGTTAAAAAGGTGATCAAAGCCATATAGAGGTGAATCTTGCCAGCCAAATAAAACCATTGGCATTCCTCACTAAAAGAAATTCAAGCGAAAGCACATTACTTTTCTCTGTTGACTTGTAAAACACCACCTAATCCATGTTAAGGCATTCACACATCTCCTGAGCTGAATGTCAAAATGCCATATTAAAGAGTGTAGAAAACAGCTGTGACAGCAGCAGAAGTGAGCAGAACAGAAAGGATGTGACAGCTTGGAGGCAGCAGCTGCTGCATAAGCACTTGCCATGCAATTAAGAGTTGCAAGAGTTTTTCATTTCTTTTCACCCTTTTCTTTCTCATTTTAGACTTGCATTTCTTTGTTCACCATAAACACACCTAGGAAAATGATTTTTTTCTCTTTGACAGGCACAGCCTCACAATTTCACACATACACATGCAAGGATATAGCAATCACAGATCAAGGATGAAGAAAGAGAGAGAGGGGGAATGACAAACAGCGACAGAGTGAAAGGGAGAGGATGCCAGGCACTTCAGTTGCATGTGGCATTTATGACAGTTCTGTCAATTCTCTCTGACAGGGAGTGCACTCCTACTGACATCTGAGACAAATCTCTCAAATCTATTCAGGCCTGCCTGTCAATGTTCAAGTTTGCCTACGTTTTATTTAAAGTAGTGTTTATTGTAAAAGGGGAAAAAAACTGCAGTTTACCAATTTTTCACTATATGCTGCCAAGACACTAAAACAAACAAACATGGTAAACTGCCTCCAAAATTATCTAATGGTTTATTCTATTATGGTTTAAATGTAATATGATAAACTAAAAAGGCTACATGAACTATCTGCTTCATTCATGGCTAAAACAAAAAGTAAACAAGTGAATAAGATGTTCAAACACTGAGTGTGTGCTATAGATAAACTTGCTTTAAAATCAGTATTTCATTATAAATGCCAATCACTGAACCACAGAGGGGTAATAACATGCATTATTTATTTTGTTTTGATGTTTAACAAAAACAGCTACAATTGCAAGAAAAAATTTTACAACTGATGGACTCAAACACAACTATTACAAAAGGTGAAAACATTCACTGCTCAAGAAGGAAACATAATTCATTAAGAGCAGGGTATGATGATATCTATGTTTTCATTTAGTACTACAATTTAGAAGCTAATACATGTTTCAGAGAAGGACAAAATAAGTACAATTTTCCTGATCTTCTTGTTTAATACGTTTACACCCCTAGCTTTTAATGCATTGCGTTTCCTTTGTGAACATCAGTGAATATTTCACTCTTTGTAACAGTATGATATGTCTATCAGTTGTCAGAACAAACAAGGGACTCATGAACAACTCATAAAGTGTATCACAACAACAACAAAGCTTAAGCACATTGTGTTTGTCTATAATTTGATAAAGATCACATGACATTTTATGAGCAATTAATGCAGAAAATCAGTGTTATACGCATTTGATTAGCTGTTTCACTTGATGTCTCGAGATATAAAGGCAAAATAAGACATGATACTTTAAAACTACTTACTAGGTCTATGTGTTAGTCTAATAGTGTAGCATTTATTTAGTGAGCTTCTAAGGACAAACATAGATTCATATCCCAACCTTATATGTGATTCTTTATGAGTGTATTATTTTTTAATAAACCAATCAAAATTGCAACATTGAGGGCTGTTTACTAAATGAGGACACACTTCCACTGATATTAGTCCCTTAAGCCTTCCACTAAAACTAAACCCAATCCTCACATAAACCTGTCTGCATTTTAGATGTTCATTAAGACATTATTTAGTATGTTTATTAAGCTGTTTCCTCATGTGGGCTGTTGGCTGGCCTTCACAGGTGATTTCAGGTTTTACTATCATTGTCGGGACATTTTACACATCCAAAGTATACACATTGTCTAGGCTATATCTGGAATGAAATACTGAGCCATATACACTTATCTACAATTAATTTACATTTTTGAAAAACTGTAAAAATAAATGTAAATGCAAACAGAAATGTTTTAAACCATAGTACAGTATATATCACATTTTTTTTGACATGACCTCCCTGCATTTGTCACATAAATCACACCTTGGAAATAATACTAATCCAATTTGGTTTAAAAATGCCTTTTAAAAATAACTCCAGCACTCCAGTCAAATGCTGAGTCAAAAAAGATGTTAAAAACGGTTTGATTTTATATCACACTGGAAACACTGGTATCTCTATACCAGGTGTAAACAGGGCCCTATTAAAGGGATAGTTCACTCAAAAATTAAAATTCTGTCATTAATCACTCACCCTCATGTCATTCCAAACCCGTGAGACCTTCGTTCATCTTCAGAACACAAATTAAGATATTTTTGATGAATTCCGAGAGTTGACCCTCCCATAGACAGCAAGGATACTACCACGATCAAGGTCCAGAAACGTAGCAAGGACATTGTTAAAATAATCCATATGACATCAGTTGTTCAACCGTAATTTTACGAATCTACAAGAATACTTTTTGTTTGCAAAGAAAACAAAAATAATGACTTTATTCAACAATTCGTCCGCGTCACCCTGGCGCCATTTTGGAGAGTATCCACTGAAAGTAAACAACATATGCTGTTCTGTGTCAGCAGCACCACGCAGATACGTTGTCTACATTGTTTACGCTTTGATCTGAACGAAAACAATGTTTCCGTGTGGTGCTGCTGACACACAACAGCATATGTTGTTTACGTTCAGTGGATACTCTCCAAAATGGCGCCAGGGTGAAAATGCATGAAGTGACCAGGTGTAAACAGGCCCTAACTCTGAATATAACTCATATAATATACAGTATATTATTCATATAATATTATGGCAATATATGTCTTTTGGCAGCTTGTCTGGGAACTTCCCTGTTTCTGTATGATGTGATCATCCTCCCTAGTGCATTCGCTCCATTGTTTACCAACAGCATCATGGTGTTGCCCACTCTTGCATCACCAAACTTATTTACATTGTAATCCTGATTTTGTTGCACCACAGTGGCAAAATAAATCGTAACAGTGCCAACCGACCAGGATCAACACGTTTTCCCATTGAGAACCATCAAGCCCGATGGTGGAAGAATTTTCATAAAACCTCATCTTCTGATCAAATTCAGTACTCTGCATACAAATAATAATTCTAGCTCAATATGTGACCCTGGACCACAAAACCAGTTATAAGGGTAAATTTTTTGAAAATCATCTGAAAAATCATTTATAAATTAAACATTTATAAAATATCTTCATGGAACATTATCTTTACTTAATATCCTTTTATTTTTTTTTGCATAAAAGAAAAATCAATAATTTTGACCCATACAATGTATTGTTGGCTATTGCTACAAAAATACCTGCGCTACTTATGACTGGTTTTGTGCTCCAGGCAGGGTCACATATTTGCTCAGGGGTGAGTGATGCTGCATGGACCATTAATACACACAGAGAAGGCTGTGGTTGTTTTTTTTTAGTCACTTCTATGTTTTAAATTGGTAAATAAATTAGTCATTGTGCACGGTGGGGAAGTGCTGTTGTAGAGAAGAAGAAAAATTCAGTCTGCATATTTATCTGAAGTAGTTGTACATATGTGGCATGAGAGCCTGAGAAAGTCAGAATAAGACAAAAACATGGTTTGGAAGATGGATTCATGATGTTCTCACTCATTATATATATATATATATATATATATATCCATGGTTCATCAGTCCTCTCAACAATTGCTGTTTTTGTATGTATCATTACCAAAATATAGTTTTACTTATGTTTAAAACAGTGCATTTTGGTTTGAGGTTTTCATTCATACTGTATGTATATTGAGTTTCAGATTACTTCCATTACAGATGAGGAAGCAAGCTGTAAGTGAGTCCACTGGGAAAAGATGTCAGGCAACAAGAAATGGCTGATTATACATAATCATCAATAATTATGATGTTTTGAACTCAGAGGATCTCTTCTTGGTTCAAAGGTAAATAGAGGAGCGCAATCCGCCAGCGGCAGAGCCTTTCATCTCCTTTTCTTCAAGAAAGGTATCACTGCATAGTCCCTTTAGCACCAGAGGATGGTCTGTTTGATACTCTGAGCCGTTGGAGCACCAATAAGATATTTCCTAAAGAGAAATTGTGCACATACACAAGCACGGTACACACACTCTAAAAAATGCTGGGTTAAATATAACCCAGTGCTGGGTTAAAAAGGGACAAACCCAGCAGTTGGGTTGTTTTGACCCAGCGGTTGGGTTGTTTTGACCCAGCGGTTGGAGGCAAATTACAGCACTAAAATCTGAGTAATGCCGGGATGAACATCAGCAGTCCTTGTCTGATGGCTTTGTTTTATTGCGTTTCATTAATTCAGCAGACTGTGGGTGTTGAAGCATAAGACACTTGAGACACAGACAGCAGGAGTCTGATGTGGTGAATGGGACAGGATTCAACAGAGCACAGCCTTCTGAATTTGTCATGGAATGTCTGTCTAAGGATGTTTAATGGACAGCCATTCAGATCTAAAAGGACACTTTTATTGCGTTCAAAAGAGCAAAATAAATTGAGTAAATACCGCAGGAAATGAGTTTTAATAACTTCAGGATCTAGTGACTGCCTCGTTTTGTGTGATTCACTTTTACTCCCCTGGTACTTATATAATACATTACTCCCTGAATCTAGTGAGGGATTTTCAATTATTCTCCCAACATTCGAGTGCATTAGTTACAGTAATATAACTGGACCTGATTATCATCATTGTGGGAAGTTCACATCACGTCTTCCGGTGTCCTATGATTTTCAGTTTTCTTCTCTACCTATGGCACTGGAATTCCATGTATCAAAATTACAAAAAGAAGCTGTTGGGAATTCAAGATTAAAATTAGATTAAAAGAGATAATGAAAATGGCACAAGTTACTTACAGCAATACTGGACAGGCATGGAAAATGAGTAAGTGAATTTCACATTTGTCCCCAAGTCTCCACTGATTATGTATCACTGCTATTCTGATTCATTGCTTTCTGAATTTAATGGAGTCGGCCTGTATTTAAAATGAGCTGTAAAGTTTTCCTTTTAGGCGTAACCATGCGTTAATGTTCATTTTCAAAGCATAAATAAATCTAGTTGTTTGATTGATATTTCCAGTTTTGCATGTGTAAGTAATCCAAAGGCTTTGTTGCTTTTATATCAATAATAGTTATGGAAGCAGCATTGAGTTGAACTTGGACTTTTTTAGCACCAGAAGAGCATGTATTCTGCATGTACTCTCGTCCCATATGGTGAAATTTAGTCCAATCCGGCCCGAGACCTAAAAATGAGTTAGACACCCCTGATTTAAATGAGTAAAAAATGATTCGTATGTGCTCTAATACAAAGGTGTTCAGGAGGAAAACTTTGCTCAAGTATCCAGGCTTATCTCTCAACTGCAGACACTCCACTCAGCATTCTCTCACTCTCGCCGAGAAACCACCGTTGAATGAGGAACAGCAGAGAGCATAACAGCTTTCAGCGCAGGCCCTGGTCAGTGAAGAAACTAGGACGCACAAAAAATACACCCTCTCAGCCCTCGGAGAACAGGGTCGGGAGATTTGCATACATCTGCAGAGCTATTGCTTGTTTCCATTTACACATATTTAACCTTGTGAGAACACAAGAGGGCTTGTAATACATTTACGTTTTTATGAGAATCCTCGCTACATATACTTCATCGCTGCAGAACATGAGACGAAGATGGTTAGAAAACCAGAAACCTACGCAATAGCCCAGCTAAAGTGAAATTTCGTGACTTTTATATCACTCAAGGCAAGGAGCAGGATTGTGAGAATAATTTGAATCATTTATTTGAAAGCGAAATATATTGTAATGCCTCCCTTTGGTGGTATCAGAGAAGCCATCAAATCAGCTCCGATTTAATAAAATTATGAACTTTAAAAACTAATTTTAGTAGATTTTACTAGGCAATTGTGTTCATTGTGAACACCCATCATTACAGAGATAATACAAATGTTGGTATAGTTCCCTGAGACGAGTGCTTTGCAGGAATCAGTCCAATACAAGAGGTGTTTATAGACAGCAATTTCACTGATAGTGATTGTTTCAAATCAGCAACCTTTGTGCAGGACATTGTGGTGAATAATAGAATATCAATGAAAAGTACGTCTCACGGCTATAGGCTAAGACATTTCTAGCAAGATATTGTGTAACCATATTTGTCACTTCTTCAGCAGATAAAACATCAGTATGTGTTCTCAGAGCTCAGCAGGATATTGGATACAGGGCTAAAGATAAAACATGGTGCTGTTAGGTTTTCATTTTGGGTGAGACAAATCTCGCCTTGCCAATTTTCCTCTATCTGAACTCAGCTATATTTCCAAGCAGCAAGGTTAATAATGTCTTACTGCAGTAGACAGGTTAAGAAATAAGTTAATGTATACAGTGCGTGCTTGTGTATTCACAGAGAAGCACTACACCATGAAAATAATATAGACAATGCTCATTAGGTTGCTAAATGCTGTGATTGACCAGTCAGAATAGTATCAGTTAGGGGTGTCACGATATACCGGTACTGACAATAATCACGATATTTAAAAATTGAAACATCGTTATTGTGTTAATTAGGGATGTCACAATATACAGCGATAACCATAAGCAATAAAATGAAAAGTATATAGCGTTAATCTCTCACATGTAATCAAAAAACAAATGACTTTCCAAGAAATCCCTGATCCAGCTGTAGTTGCTAATGAACTGTTGTTGAATAAAATGCAGATAGAAATGTTTAGACTTTTGACTGTAGAGAATTAACACATCATTGCGACAATATATGCTTTATCTGTGTATGTTTATAAAGCAATGCTAATTGACATAGCCTTTATCACTGTGGAATACAATTGAAATAATATAATTTCTGCCTCATTTTGTGAAGCCACATAAGTTCATATAGGGAAATTATTTCAAACACTGACTGATGCTTTAACGTGAGTTTGGAGTATAAGTATGCTGTTATTCTCATATATTGTTGTACTTTGATGCTGTACCAAGTAGTAATGGGACTAACTTGAACCCAGTGCTTCGCAAAGCAAGTCACTGTTTCAAAGTGCTTAAAACACCACACGGCAAAACATGCTAAATTTCAAATGTTCTATTGAAAGTATATATATATATATATATATATATATATATGTACTTTGATGCTGTACCAAGTAGTAATGGGACTAACTTGAACCCAGTGCTTCGCAAAGCAAGTCACTGTTTCAAAGTGCTTAAAACACCACACGGCAAAACATGCTAAATTTCAAATGTTCTATTGAAAGTATATATATATATATATATATATATATATATATTTAAAAAAAAACATTATTAATGCAATTAACAAATCATCAAGTACAATTTTACATAAAGCGTCTGTATAACGTGTTCTTTTATTTCAAAGTTTTACAAAGCAGTGCTTTGAAAGCATCCATCACTAATGCTAAGCTAAAAACAATTATTATTTTAGTGTCTATTAAGTGTAATTGTTTCTTTTAATGCAATGGTGTGATTACTTGGCGGTAAACAAATAAATGAATAAACAATAAACAAAGATGAATTATTCATAGCATTATTTATTTGTTATTTTTTCAAGATTTCTATAGAAATCGCAATATGTCATTATTGTGATTTTTTTTGGTCACAATAATCGAGCAGTGAAAAATCTGATATCGCGACAGCCCTAGTATCAGTATTTCAGACAATATTATATAATTATGGGTCACTGTTGACAGGCCACTTTTCATCAACTTGAGTGGTGAGTGTCTTTCTGTTAGTTTTTTTATTGCTCTTACAGTTTGTAGCACATTTGTGCTATTTTTAACTCTTTTTTTATGTTTGACTCTATATGTGCTGCTCTTAGTGTAATGTGCTCTCAGGTTTGTACTAAGCTTTTTAGTAGCCTAATGTTGAGAGTTCTTTACTCGCTTTCTGTACACAGTTTATTCCATGTTGTTTGTTTTTTTTAATATATATTTTATTTTACAAGAGAACTTGCGAAGTCTTGATTTACTACTAATGCGTAAAATAGAAAAAAAACTGCATAAACGCATCTCCGACTGTTTTGTCTGTGTAGCCTATAATATGTCGCCTATGTCGTGCAATAACGGTTTTAATATATTCTATTCAATAACATTGTTAACTGTTTTTATCTGCTGCTCTGCTTCTGTGAAAATGAATAGAGACATCAGCCTTAAACTTTGCTTTTTGTCATTTACATCAGTTATATTTGTATAAAATACACTATATATTTTTGTGTCCGTACATTAATGGCACGTTTGAGCAGCATTAGTAAACTGTGTGAATATAAATCACATGCAGGTTTTTTCAGACCGGAGACCATAATCGGGTAATAATTTGTTTTATTATGATATGAAACGTCCAATTTTTCTTTCAATAATGTTTTTTAAAATTTTGCAAGAATATCGTGATATTAAACTTTTTATTAGTTGTCATAGCAAGTGATTTTAAAAGTAGGATGGCTCACTTTTTATAAGATGACTGAAATTTTTACTTTCTTTTTTAAGATTTTATTATGATATGAAACGTCCAATTTTTCTTTCAATAATGTTTTTTAAAATTTTGCAAGAATATCGTGATATTAAACTTTTTATTAGTTGTCATAGCAAGTGATTTTAAAAGTAGGATGGCTCACTTTTTATAAGATGACTGAACATTTTACTTGAATTCGTAGTTTATTCTTACTTTTGGAAACCTAATTGTTTTATAATTACTACTACTACTACTATTATTATTATTATTATTATTATTTCTGTTGTTTCTAGATATAGTAATTTTGATAATAGTCAATAGAAAAAATATAACCACACACACAATTGTTTGTCCACAGAATAATTACACATATTACTGTAAATAAAAATTACTGCAATATTTTATAAATGAGGCCCCAGGGGTGCTGTAAGGGGGGGGGTTAGGATGATTCCAAGTACCCGGCGTTAGAGGGGGCCCCTGAGGGGGGAACGTGATTTCTAGGACCGCTATTTTTTTACCGCGAGGAACGCGCAACGTGATTTTTACTAAGGGGGGGCCCCCGATTAAATTTGTTGTTCAGAGGGCCCACAAAACATAGCGGCACCCGTGACAAAGTCCTTTAGTTTCTATGTGAGATACTGCTATAAAGTAAGCAGTTATTGAAAAAAAGATTCAAAGTGTAAATCTTTCACCATTTGAGTGCGAGGACAGCAAAGTGGTGGTGAACCTAGTAATGGGGTTACTGTATGTGTGAGGCATGAGATGGCAAACTGTAGTAGTTAAATGGTTGAGTCATACTGAATTCCAGTCCTTTTGGGAAGGTTTGGATATTGTAATTAAAATGAAGATGTAATGCACTGAGTGTAAATATTTGAGGAGGTTGAAGATCAACCGAACTGCAGTAGTCTGGCATGATGGGAGGCCCATCAAGAGTGAGCTGCAGTAATCAGAGGTGGAAAGAGTACTAAAATATTCTACTCAAGAAAAAGTACCATTACATTAATGAAATTTTACTTAAGTAAAAATCCCAGTCTAAAAATCTACTCAAGTAAAAGTAAAAAGTAGCTCATTTAAAATTTACTCAGAGTAAAAGTTACTTAGTTACATTTTAACAGCGGGAGAGGGGCAAAAATGGGATAGGCCTATAAATCTCAAACTAGCTGTTTTTAATTAAAGGAACACCTTTACAAGTACAACATGTTGACACATGACATTTAAAACATTTAGGGAGGTATATGAGATTTTAATGCAGACCATTCCACCAAGTAGGCAGAAAAAGCTAGTTATATTCCGACAAAACAAGCTAAGAACCTTTTATGAAATATTTAATTGCTTTGAAGGATTAGAAAATCAAGACTTCACATTGGTTATTTCAGTAGCATGAAAAACAAAGCGAATATTATTATAAATCATACAAAGAAAGCGAGCAAAGGACACTAAAGCGGTGCAAAAACTCCCATAATCACTAAAGCAAATCAATCGCTTGCATTTATTTTGCACTTTGTTGTTTATGATTATGACAGAATTTGTGAATGCGCATTCAGAATTCAGTCAGTGAGCACGCACACTTGAACAACTCCGGCGTTCTCCGCAGTGATGAATCAAAACGCCTCTGATTGGACATTGCATTCATAAACTCAACAGAAAGGTGTGTGAATGGTTATGATGCTCAACACTGCAAAACGCAAGTATAAAGACATCAGATGCAACATGAGCATTACTTCACATTATTTCACATTACACTTAAATCGTGACTGCCATAATAGTTCTTGCTTAATTGTACAGGGACACTTTTTGCACCTATCATAAATTTGGGTTACATTTTTGCCCCCAGCCCCCATTCATTTCTGACCCTGGTGCCAACCAACATTATAAGTCCTGCTAGGGGTGTGCGATATTTGCACAAAAAAAAAAGATATCTTGATATATTCTGGGATTTTATTGATAACGATAATTAGACAATATTTTGCTGAGTGTTATTATGCTGGTATCTTAAGGATTGCTGTGGACAGCTGACTCTTTGAAATGTTCGATATTCTTCGTATTCTGTGTGGTCAGTTCACAGCAGTGATAGAAATTAATCTTTTCTAATAGGTTTCAATTGATTTTTTATCTTTTATGGGCATTTTTACCTACATAAAGCCATTTTTCTAAAATTGTTCATTATCCTTTGAGTCAAATTCTTACATTTAATCAGTCATTTAGAATAATAAGACATTTGGGCTGTTACCAAACAAATTAAATCAGTATCAACAAAATCCATCTTTGCAATGCAAAGGAAACACAGAAGCTGCATCTGAAGTGGCATTTAGATGCATTTACACACTGTTTAATGCAGGACATGAATGCATTTAACCTGCAGTTACACATGCAGAAATAATGTTTTGATATATAAGACATAAAACGTTGAATAGCCTACTCATATTTGAAATTATATATATATATATATATATATATATATA
>NW_015642206.1:682331-684201 GCF_001515625.1 Sinocyclocheilus rhinocerous | reverse complement strand
TTTTATTATGATATGAAACGTCCAATTTTTCTTTCAATAATGTTTTTTAAAATTTTGCAAGAATATCGTGATATTAAACTTTTTATTAGTTGTCATAGCAAGTGATTTTAAAAGTAGGATGGCTCACTTTTTATAAGATGACTGAACATTTTACTTGAATTCGTAGTTTATTCTTACTTTTGGAAACCTAATTGTTTTATAATTACTACTACTACTACTATTATTATTATTATTATTATTATTTCTGTTGTTTCTAGATATAGTAATTTTGATAATAGTCAATAGAAAAAATATAACCACACACACAATTGTTTGTCCACAGAATAATTACACATATTACTGTAAATAAAAATTACTGCAATATTTTATAAATGAGGCCCCAGGGGTGCTGTAAGGGGGGGGGTTAGGATGATTCCAAGTACCCGGCGTTAGAGGGGGCCCCTGAGGGGGGAACGTGATTTCTAGGACCGCTATTTTTTTACCGCGAGGAACGCGCAACGTGATTTTTACTAAGGGGGGGCCCCCGATTAAATTTGTTGTTCAGAGGGCCCACAAAACATAGCGGCACCCGTGACAAAGTCCTTTAGTTTCTATGTGAGATACTGCTATAAAGTAAGCAGTTATTGAAAAAAAGATTCAAAGTGTAAATCTTTCACCATTTGAGTGCGAGGACAGCAAAGTGGTGGTGAACCTAGTAATGGGGTTACTGTATGTGTGAGGCATGAGATGGCAAACTGTAGTAGTTAAATGGTTGAGTCATACTGAATTCCAGTCCTTTTGGGAAGGTTTGGATATTGTAATTAAAATGAAGATGTAATGCACTGAGTGTAAATATTTGAGGAGGTTGAAGATCAACCGAACTGCAGTAGTCTGGCATGATGGGAGGCCCATCAAGAGTGAGCTGCAGTAATCAGAGGTGGAAAGAGTACTAAAATATTCTACTCAAGAAAAAGTACCATTACATTAATGAAATTTTACTTAAGTAAAAATCCCAGTCTAAAAATCTACTCAAGTAAAAGTAAAAAGTAGCTCATTTAAAATTTACTCAGAGTAAAAGTTACTTAGTTACATTTTAACAGCGGGAGAGGGGCAAAAATGGGATAGGCCTATAAATCTCAAACTAGCTGTTTTTAATTAAAGGAACACCTTTACAAGTACAACATGTTGACACATGACATTTAAAACATTTAGGGAGGTATATGAGATTTTAATGCAGACCATTCCACCAAGTAGGCAGAAAAAGCTAGTTATATTCCGACAAAACAAGCTAAGAACCTTTTATGAAATATTTAATTGCTTTGAAGGATTAGAAAATCAAGACTTCACATTGGTTATTTCAGTAGCATGAAAAACAAAGCGAATATTATTATAAATCATACAAAGAAAGCGAGCAAAGGACACTAAAGCGGTGCAAAAACTCCCATAATCACTGAAGCAAATCAATCGCTTGCATTTATTTTGCACTTTGTTGTTTATGATTATGACAGAATTTGTGAATGCGCATTCAGAATTCAGTCAGTGAGCACGCACACTTGAACAACTCCGGCGTTCTCCGCAGTGATGAATCAAAACGCCTCTGATTGGACATTGCATTCATAAACTCAACAGAATGGTGTGTGAATGGTTATGATGCTCAACACTGCAAAACGCAAGTATAAAGACATCAGATGCAACATGAGCATTACTTCACATTATTTCACATTACACTTAAATCGTGACTGCCATAATAGTTCTTGCTTAATTGTACAGGGACACTTTTTGCACCTATCATAAATTTGGGTTACATTTTTGCCCCCAGCCCCCATTCATTTCTGACCCTGGTGCCAACCAACATTATAAGTCCTGCTAGGGGTGTGCGATATTGACAAAA
>NW_015642206.1:624386-681810 GCF_001515625.1 Sinocyclocheilus rhinocerous | reverse complement strand
ATTGTGTAATAATTTATTTTATTATGATATGAAACGTCCAATTTTTCTTTCAATAATGTTTTTTAAAATTTTGCAAGAATATCGTGATATTAAACTTTTTATTAGTTGTCATAGCAAGTGATTTTAAAAGTAGGATGGCTCACTTTTTATAAGATGACTGAACATTTTACTTGAATTCGTAGTTTATTCTTACTTTTGGAAACCTAATTGTTTTATAATTACTACTACTACTACTATTATTATTATTATTATTATTATTTCTGTTGTTTCTAGATATAGTAATTTTGATAATAGTCAATAGAAAAAATATAACCACACACACAATTGTTTGTCCACAGAATAATTACACATATTACTGTAAATAAAAATTACTGCAATATTTTATAAATGAGGCCCCAGGGGTGCTGTAAGGGGGGGGGTTAGGATGATTCCAAGTACCCGGCGTTAGAGGGGGCCCCTGAGGGGGGAACGTGATTTCTAGGACCGCTATTTTTTTACCGCGAGGAACGCGCAACGTGATTTTTACTAAGGGGGGGCCCCCGATTAAATTTGTTGTTCAGAGGGCCCACAAAACATAGCGGCACCCGTGACAAAGTCCTTTAGTTTCTATGTGAGATACTGCTATAAAGTAAGCAGTTATTGAAAAAAAGATTCAAAGTGTAAATCTTTCACCATTTGAGTGCGAGGACAGCAAAGTGGTGGTGAACCTAGTAATGGGGTTACTGTATGTGTGAGGCATGAGATGGCAAACTGTAGTAGTTAAATGGTTGAGTCATACTGAATTCCAGTCCTTTTGGGAAGGTTTGGATATTGTAATTAAAATGAAGATGTAATGCACTGAGTGTAAATATTTGAGGAGGTTGAAGATCAACCGAACTGCAGTAGTCTGGCATGATGGGAGGCCCATCAAGAGTGAGCTGCAGTAATCAGAGGTGGAAAGAGTACTAAAATATTCTACTCAAGAAAAAGTACCATTACATTAATGAAATTTTACTTAAGTAAAAATCCCAGTCTAAAAATCTACTCAAGTAAAAGTAAAAAGTAGCTCATTTAAAATTTACTCAGAGTAAAAGTTACTTAGTTACATTTTAACAGCGGGAGAGGGGCAAAAATGGGATAGGCCTATAAATCTCAAACTAGCTGTTTTTAATTAAAGGAACACCTTTACAAGTACAACATGTTGACACATGACATTTAAAACATTTAGGGAGGTATATGAGATTTTAATGCAGACCATTCCACCAAGTAGGCAGAAAAAGCTAGTTATATTCCGACAAAACAAGCTAAGAACCTTTTATGAAATATTTAATTGCTTTGAAGGATTAGAAAATCAAGACTTCACATTGGTTATTTCAGTAGCATGAAAAACAAAGCGAATATTATTATAAATCATACAAAGAAAGCGAGCAAAGGACACTAAAGCGGTGCAAAAACTCCCATAATCACTAAAGCAAATCAATCGCTTGCATTTATTTTGCACTTTGTTGTTTATGATTATGACAGAATTTGTGAATGCGCATTCAGAATTCAGTCAGTGAGCACGCACACTTGAACAACTCCGGCGTTCTCCGCAGTGATGAATCAAAACGCCTCTGATTGGACATTGCATTCATAAACTCAACAGAAAGGTGTGTGAATGGTTATGATGCTCAACACTGCAAAACGCAGACATCTGATGCAACATGAGCATTACTTCACATTATTTCACATTACACTTAAATCGTGACTGCCATAATAGTTCTTGCTTAATTGTACAGGGACACTTTTTGCACCTATCATAAATTTGGGTTACATTTTTGCCCCCAGCCCCCATTCATTTCTGACCCTGGTGCCAACCAACATTATAAGTCCTGCTAGGGGTGTGCGATATTTGCACAAAAAAAAAAGATATCTTGATATATTCTGGGATTTTATTGATAACGATAATTAGACAATATTTTGCTGAGTGTTATTATGCTGGTATCTTAAGGATTGCCGTGGACTGCTGACTCTTAAAGTTTTTTGTATTTTTCATATTCTGTGCGGTCAGTTCACAGCAGTGACAGAAATTAATCTTTTCTAATCAGTTTTAATTGATTTTTACCACTGTTTAATGCAGGACATGTATGCATTTAACCTGCAGTTACAAATGCAGAAATAATGTTTTGATATACAGTATAAGACATAAAACGTTGAATACTCATATTTGAAATTATATATATATATATATATATACATACACATATATAAAGATACTTTAAATGTGAAATTAAAACCACCAGTAGGTGTCATCAAGTCATTTCTTTTAAACATTTAAACAGTTGATTCATTCAGGAACAAAATGTTGCTCAGAGATGCAAAACTGTGCTGTGGTGGCTATGTTTGGAATAATTTTTGTTGTCGAAATAGAGCAAAAACAGGTAATATGGGGTCTAAAACGTAAGTCTCTTATTTAACTTCTTGTTTATTCAACTGCTGTAAAAAAATCTATATGTAATCGTGCTGATTTTTGGAGAAAAAATGGCTCTCTTCGTGTGATATTAACTATATGAAATGATATAAATATATACATTTTCTGCCCCTATATCTTTAATTTCGTGATCATTCTAAATGCATTTTAACAGACTGAATCATGCAGTGAAAGAACGTCTCAGGTTACGTATGTCTTAGACATAGCTGGAGCTTATAGACTTTCACAATTGACAGACAACAATAAATATGACTGACACACACAGAGCGCTTCGCTGAATGACAGAAAGCTGACGCTGGCTCCGCCGCACGTGCTTTTATAGCTTCCTGGTCATGACGTCACCCGCCCGTGACGTCCCGCTCAGCTATTGGACTGATTTCACATGTTATTCAGAGCGTGGTCACAGAAGGCGTTCCCCTAGCGCTTCCGACGCAGCTCGAGTTCCTGAAGAGGAACGCACTCTAAATGCGCACGCGCACTAGTCTAATCTACAATTCACTGCACACTGTAGGAGCGTTTTGTTTGTTTGTTTTTTGCAAAATACCCGATAATGTCAAATCGCACATAGTTAAAACAACAATTACGATATTATCGCAGACGATATATATCGCACACCCCTAAGTCCTGCACCACTGTCTTTTTGGCTAATTTGTGCAAAACCTTTTGCTAAACTGTCAAAGCTTCATTTTAACCACCAATGCAATGATGCAAGCTACCTTACTTCTATGCTTGCGAAAGGTTGATGTCGAGATTTTATAAACTGCTAGTTTGGTCTTCATAGGCAAACACAGCTTACACTGCATAATAGAGCTTAAATATGGACAGGGGTTCACTTCCTTCGAGTTCAACTTTAGCAGAATACGACAGTGTTTCATTTACAGCTGGGTCTGCACCAATAAAGCCTTATCCGTCTCCATCTTTCTTGTGATTTTAGCGCCAGTTCTCCTGCCCATCATTTACTGCAGTGTTTTCGAGGGTGCAATTTTTTTTTCACTCAGTAATTAATGTTTATAAAAATGTAGCGAAGTACAATACTTCAAACAAAATATACATAAGTAAAAGTAAAATTACAGATTTTAAAAATTACTTTAAAAAGTAGAAGTACACAAAAAGCTACTCAATTACAGTAACGCGAGTAAATGTAATTAGTTACTTTCCACTTCTGGCAGTAATCAAGGCAAAAGTGTGTACTCAAGGTAGTTTTAAGGTTTTCTAGGCTAAATAGCGTCTCATAACAGTTTTTAAAAAGCTACTCCAAAAATGACCAGTGAAAATGGCTTATATTCCTCATCTGCCATCATTTTAATAAAGTACTGTATAAACTAAAAATGATTAAAACTACTGTGATTTATTTAAAGCGATAGTTCACCCAAAAATTTAAATTCTGTGATCTCAGGTTTCATTACAAATTTCTTTGTGTTTCTAAGATTAACCAAAGTGTTTCTGGAACAATATGAGGATAAGTAAATGATTTTTGGGTGAATAATCCATTTAAGTTTGCTTTTATACAAGTGGATTCTGCAATATCCTACTCATACTAAAAATTAGTTTATTTAGAATGCCCTTTTATGTAAAATTGTAATGATCTTGGTGATCTTTAAGTACCATTCAGAAAATAATGAACATCCTGATGTTTGGCTCATTAATCTGAATCGGTCTTTACAGAAATTAGAGCCTTTCATAATATACTGTAGCAATTTTGAGCCTGACGGTATGGTGAGCTGGAAAATAATTGGAAGCCCAAATTATATTTTTATATGAAAACCATATACAGAACCAGGGAAGTGCTCTCATGCAATTGAATGCTGTAATAAAACGTTTGGCCTAAGTGAAATAATTGACTTCTATAGAAAAGTATATATGAGCATCCATTATAAACAGAGCAAAGGAAATTTCAATCATGAGCAATTTCATTACATTTGGTGTTGTGAAGGGAACAATGGTGCAAACTTAAAGACAGACTCAAAGCATCAGTAGCACACATATCTCAGCATACAGTACATTTGATATCAGGATTTATATAATACATTTAGTAGGATTTATTTAGTACTGAATACACACTATATTGTATGCAATAAGCTATTGCTGTTTTCACAAACACATTGGAAGACACCATTTGTAGGATTATAAACATGGATTTTAAGTGTAAAGAGTCTTATTAGGGCTTTGTAGTGAAAAGGATAAAATATGAGTTTACCTTTGATGAAAAAAATAAAGCAAACCTAAAAAAATACCCTCAAGAGACAGCATGGTGTTTATTACTTTCTTTATTGCTATGTGCTCCCCATTACAACAAACAGCCTCAGTAGTGTACACTTCCATTACAACTAACAAAAGTACAAATTAAAACAAAAAGAAATGACTTCAAGCGGCAACTGAAAGTGTCTTTGTAAGACAGAACACCAATTGACACTTAAATTAACCTGGAATTGTGGGGATAAATATGCTTTATCCTTTATGTTGGGTGTCTGTCTGTGGCTTAGGGATTGTCAAATTAACTTCTTCTATCTCGCATTCTTTTGGGTCTCTGAAAGCATGTTGATAATATTAGCAACAGTTTATTAGCAGAAAGTGAACAATAAAATGAAAGCTTTTTTTGTGATGCACACAACATTAACCTCAGCTTTAATTGGTTTAACAATGCTCAAAGACAACTGACACTATCTGTATGCAGATACAACTATTGTCTATTCTAGAGGATCAAAATCCACTATACATTTTTTTTTTAAAAGCTACGAATTAACTGTAAAGCAGTTTCGTGCAGGATTGGGGGATTTGTGGGTGAAGAACAATATGAATCACTGTAAATGACAGCTTTGTTTAGGATTTTCTCCACAATTTTTCTATTCTAAAATGGCTGTGAAACAGCTTTAACTTTTAACATCTCAACAACTGAGCATGTGTCTTATTTGTATCTAAAATGGCAGTTAAAATGACAACAATACGGTTATTCACATGTCTACTTTTGTGAGCTACTCTCAATGGGAGTCTGTATTTTTGGTCTGAAATGACAAATAATGTTGCACATAAGACATGATGTTGAACTTTGAATCTTAATAAATACTCTAAAGTTCTCAATAATACATACAATAGCTTTACAGTGGCACACGGGTGAATGTGTGTACAGTTATGAACAGCTGAACTCCACTGATAGACTAACTGGTTCCCTTGGTATTGCAGTCAGATGCATTGTGGTTGTGATAAAATCCTTAATTATAAAAAAATAAATAGCTTTCCTCTCCCTCAGACAAGTGAGATATCTTGTGACTGGGGGCAGTCGTGGCCTAATGGATAGTCAGACTTGTAACTCGAAGGTCGTGGGTTCGAGTCTCAGGTCCGGCAGGGATTCTGGCTCTCTCCACCCTCAATACCATGACTGAGGTGAGACCCTTGAGCAAGGCACCGAACCCCCAACTGCTCCCCGGGCGCCGCAGCATTGGCTGCCCACTGCTCCGCGTGCTTGTTCACTACTCACTGCTGTAAGTGAGCACTTGGATGGGTTAAATGCAGAGCACAAGTATGGGACACTTGTGCAGTGTCTCACAGTATAAGATCTCCAGAAATCTGGCCTTAAACATCCAATTCATCTCACAATATGTATGATGGGTCTCCTACATCGTGGTGAAGCTGCTTTTAATGATGTTCACGCTCAATTTTGTTGTTGGCTAAATAAACTTCTGGCTGCAAGGGTGAATTTATAAGACAAAACAAGGGAAATCTAAGAAGCAATTTTAAAGAGAAGCCTCAACAACATGGCAAAATGAGGAGGAAAACAAAAAACACAGTTTTCACAGTCTATGAGAATTAATTTGATCGATGACTTGCTGAGAGGCTGATTCATGAATGAAATCATTTTGGAATGAAAAGTAAATATTTTATGGCTATTTGTTCCTGGGGCTCACACCGTTTTGGTATATATTCATCATTGCTGAACTTGTGGCTGATAGCACATTTCCTAGCATATTATTTAAGTGTTCTTAATATAAAAAGCACCGATAATGCTCCTGAATCTCTTATTTTTAAAAATCCTCAGTTTGTATTTTTGTAAAAATAATACTGACATTTTCCATATACAGTATTTACAGGAACGTTCATAAATATTAATTGGTCAAACATGTTTGGAGCTGGTAAAAATAAAACCGTAAAGATTGTGAAGTTTAATACAACTACAAGCGTTTCCTCACGAGTACCACTGTAGTCTCAATATACGTGCACCAAACCCCCATAGACCAGGCTGCTAAGAGGATCATCGTAAGAACTTCTTTGGCACGTTCCCCATCACAACAGTGCGTGATTGACAAATGTGTTTTCAAAACAAATACTGCTGGCGGGAGAATTGAGAACATTTGAAAGTGAACCAGCACTTTACTCTCTCTTGCTTTTAAATATCTTGAGGATGATCTAAAGGGAAAGATGAATGTTAAAAGTCTATGTCTACGACAAACAAATAAGAGAGAGTCCAGAGGAAAAAAGAAGAGACAAACTAGCCTTCATCTCTCCACCTCGGATGATGCTGTTGGCCACTGACTCTCTTGGAAACTTTCCAGCTGCCATGGCGCATCTTTAGCGGCATCCTCGTTCCACAAGCTATGGATCGTCATTGCAGGCAGATTCCTTGTTCCGAGTTTGAGGCGCTTTTGAGTCTTGCTGTTCTCGGTATTGAGTTTGCGAGGCGGGAGAGTGGCGGTCTGCTTGGAAAATTGGCCTTGTGACAAGGATCCCTGCTGGTGTAGCTGTGAGACTTTCAGAGTTCCATTTATAGAGGCTGAGAGTGTCTCCAGAAGTTGGGAGGCTGAACCGAAGCGAAGTTCCTCTTCCGTGTTAGCAACTTCGTGCAGAAGAGGAGCAAAAGTGCCACTTCGCTTACTGCAGGATTCACAGCAGAGCTTGTTGTAACCTGGTATCGAGCAATAACGAGCCAGAACCTCCATCTGACAGAATATGGACTTGTCTCCTCTGCATGGCTCATCTGTCAGAGAAGCAGCAGGTTTTATACAGTGCCTTTTTTTTCTTTTTTGTCACAGAACATTTCCACATTTCAGCTTTTTTGAATCCTCAGGGTCTTTATCATCAATATTACCAAATACTGAAGAAACTATTTATCTTTACATACAGTAAAATAGACTGTCCGTGCACAATTATGACAGTATTTCACCTAATAATTTTGACCACAGTGGGAGTTCACCCATATTTGTCATGATTTACTCATCCTCATGCCATCCCAAATCAGTTTGTCTTCCTGTCACTTTTTCAACATTATCCTGGTCATTCTTTTTGTTAAGTCTGACGTCGCATCTCTAAGTTGCTGGGTCCAAATGCTCATTCAGAGCTTAAAAGCAAACAACAAATGGTGCTGATATACATTCACAGTGTGCTGTACTACTACTGAAAAATCATGATTCTAACCTTTATCTCCATACCAAAATCTCAGTTGGCCAGACAGTGAGTCATCTTTTCTAAATCATTAAATTACTAGTGTCCAGGACCAGAGCCCGGAGACTATCCATCTGCAAAGCGTAAGTAAGTCTATGGGCAAGACTTCTGGTTCATTAGCTGTTATAGGGAAATAACGAGAAAGAATAACAACGTTAAAGTAAACGGTAAAACGGTTTGAACTACAAACCAGTGTGTTCATAATTATGATAATACATTAAAATAATATGGTAAGACACAATGTCTACGACAAACAAATAAGAGAGAGTCCAGAGGAAAAAAGAAGAGACAAACTAGCCTTCATCTCTCCACCTCGGATGATGCTGTTGGCCACTGACTCTCTTGGAAACTTTCCAGCTGCCATGGCGCATCTTTAGCGGCATCCTCGTTCCACAAGCTATGGATCGTCATTGCAGGCAGATTCCTTGTTCCGAGTTTGAGGTGCTTTTGAGTCTTGCTGTTCTCGGTATTGAGTTTGCGAGGCGGGAGAGTGGCGGTCTGCTTGGAAAATTGGCCTTGTGACAAGGATCCCTGCTGGTGTAGCTGTGAGACTTTCAGAGTTCCATTTATAGAGGCTGAGAGTGTCTCCAGAAGTTGGGAGGCTGAACCGAAGCGAAGTTCCTCTTCCGTGTTAGCAACTTCGTGCAGAAGAGGAGCAAAAGTGCCACTTCGCTTACTGCAGGATTCACAGCAGAGCTTGTTGTAACCTGGTATCGAGCAATAACGAGCCAGAACCTCCATCTGACAGAATATGGACTTGTCTCCTCTGCATGGCTCATCTGTCAGAGAAGCAGCAGGTTTTATACAGTGCCTTTTTTTTCTTTTTTGTCACAGAACATTTCCACATTTCAGCTTTTTTGAATCCTCAGGGTCTTTATCATCAATATTACCAAATACTGAAGAAACTATTTATCTTTACATACAGTAAAATAGACTGTCCGTGCACAATTATGACAGTATTTCACCTAATAATTTTGACCACAGTGGGAGTTCACCCATATTTGTCATGATTTACTCATCCTCATGCCATCCCAAATCAGTTTGTCTTCCTGTCACTTTTTCAACATTATCCTGGTCATTCTTTTTGTTAAGTCTGACGTCGCATCTCTAAGTTGCTGGGTCCAAATGCTCATTCAGAGCTTAAAAGCAAACAACAAATGGTGCTGATATACATTCACAGTGTGCTGTACTACTACTGAAAAATCATGATTCTAACCTTTATCTCCATACCAAAATCTCAGTTGGCCAGACAGTGAGTCATCTTTTCTAAATCATTAAATTACTAGTGTCCAGGACCAGAGCCCGGAGACTATCCATCTGCAAAGCGTAAGTAAGTCTATGGGCAAGACTTCTGGTTCATTAGCTGTTATAGGGAAATAACGAGAAAGAATAACAACGTTAAAGTAAACGGTAAAACGGTTTGAACTACAAACCAGTGTGTTCATAATTATGATAATACATTAAAATAATATGGTAAGACACACCAATTTTCAATATCAAGCAGCAAAACAAACTGTTTTGTACAGCTGGAAGCGGATGAGACCGGAAGCTAGACCCATAGAATATATATATGGTTATCCCGTTATTACGGGAAGAAAAAGGTGGATAGTTGTTTTTAAAAAAAATTTTTTTTTAACTATGCTATGAATGAATAGTGCTCATAAACAGCTGTTGAGAATGTATTGTCAACTGGAAAGGAGTAGAGGCTTGGAAATATGCTCAACTCATAAAATGGTGCTTTTGAAAGCTTTTTGAAACTTAAAAAGTCTTCATTTATTGTATTCTTCATTTGTGTTCAACATAATAAACTCATTCAGTCATACAGGTTTGGAACAACATAGTGAGTAAATGATGACAGAATTTCATTTTTGGGTGAACTCTCCATAATTAGTGATAAATCAGTGGAGTAATCTCCAAAACTGTAGATTACATTGTGACACTTATGTCTGGCTGACCTGGATTTGTGTAATTTCCTGTTCCCCTCAGTTTTACCTTATTGTTCCTCTCTCCTCTCTTCCACAAAAAAATACAGAGGTCATGAGGTCTTTCAATTAATATAAGTCATGAAAAGAGCCATTCAGGTTGAATTTGGATTACCGACTATTTGTCATCAGGTGAACCACCAACTGTTTTTTCTTTTACAGCTGAAAAGAAACAAAATGCCTCCAGCTTCCTAAGGTGACCTGCTTTATACTGTACACAGCTGAAAAGCTAAGCAGTGTGCCGCAAGAGTGCCATTTGTAAAGGGTAGGTGATGTGTTAACCTTCCACCGAGATGGATGTCATCCAGGTGCGGCTCAAGCCATTAAAGAGAAACTAGGGGAAGCGTCATGCAAGCAGACATAAAGAAAGTGCTATTCATGGTGATGTCTGCTGAGATTTATTTTGGATTTCTCACTCTTATCACTGGACTTGTGACGCACTGTGTTCTAACAAATAATGCTGACCAGCTGAGCGTTAGCAGTAAAAGATTGGAAGAAAATTCTCGAGAGCAGCGGTAAAGTCAGGCTTTCATGTTCGTAAAGAAACTGTGATTTTTCTGTGCTGTAGGCACCGGAGTAAAACATGTTGCATTAAATGCAAAGATAAATACAATTTCTAGCTCATGAGGTTTGAAAAAGCAAAAGTCTGGCTTTGGGAAGAAATGTTGAAAAAGAGTATATTATTCATGAATAAGAAACGCTGCCAAAACCTCATGTTAATTTCAAGCTTGTAGGCATTATGCGACCTAATTAATAGCTTTCTCATATGTAATGTGTGTCTAAATAAAAGCTCTCAGCAGACACCTAAGACTGGGTAAACAAGCTTCTCCAGAGAGAAGGTGAGAAGTTCACAGACCACAAAAGCATTCTGGGAAATTAACTGTGATTAAGAGCACCATGAATAATTTCATCAATGCAGATGAATTTGTGCATTGTGCAATATTTTCCATTCTCTTTCAACAGGCTTGCTTTTGTTCAATGAACGACATGAACAGTTCAGCCGTTCAAGACACCATAAAATTGCCTGATGAGGAAAGATTTTTGTCCCTGTGCTGCTTTCTGCCCAAACCAATTCCCTGCTTTGTGTTTCAGGATTTGCAATGGTGTCCATGTTGTCTTACCATGGCAGGGTCCTGGCCTACAGGGCCTGTGCGACTCGGGCTTCTCGCCGGTGCATTGATCTCCAATACGACATGTGACCAGACGTCGCGCCACACCTTCTCCACAGGACACTGAGCACTGAGAGATAAGTAAGAAGGTTAGGGGAACCACACTACAGATAGATACATATGTATTTAAAACATCTCTTACTGTGTCCTAATCACACCGCAATTTGTTTGTCCACACTGAACACAAAACTGCTGCACAAGAGGACACAATCACAGTCTAACAGAAGATATTTGACATTTAATGTATCGTTAAACTTTAGACCAATGAGATTTCAAAATGGACGGGGCTCTACAAGTGACACTTCCAAAACAGAGAGATCAATGTGTTGTTGTGTGTTGCGGTCATGGCTTGTTAGGAGAAACTTGGCTCTTTTTTTTGGTTAATTAAATGCATTTGTAAATGCATGCTTTTTGGAATTTTCAGCTGGAACACACACTATTTATACAACAAAATGTCATAAATGAATAGTGCATGAATATGCAAATTGTTATGCATCTAATGTCCAGTTTACAGTAGGAGTTTATGGTCAGCCTGATCAATGACTTGACAACAATGTGCATAGATAGAGCATGGTGTTAAATCCATTTGCTTGGGGTCAAAATCAATACCTCATAAGCTTGCTCACTAGAGGATTGCACTTACCAACTGCATACTAGCTTGAGCTCATCAAAAGACTTCTTGGCAATAAAACACTCAAAGCCTGGATTGTAGCTTCAAATTCTGACACAGTTGGGTAATGAGGTCACTGTCATTAAACAATCCCTCCGGTTGAATTTTAAAATCACTATTGACATAAAATCAACTGAAATGTCAGACCTCACATGGACATTATCAGTGCAGGAGAATGGTTCTGATTTTAAGGTAAAAAGTACGAACTGAAAGTAAATTAGTGCTAATTTGTTTTTCCCCAGGCGTTTCTCGATTGAAAAAAACAATCGCTCTGATGTGCTAAACACATTCTTCAAATGAGATTTTGTAATCTCACAATAATTTCAAGCCCAATTACACTTAAAACTGCTTGCAGATCTTTTTTTTTTTTTCTGCTGAGCTTTGCAAAATACAATTGAACCAATACTCTCACTCTCCCAAAATGCTACTCTCAAAATGTTTGACAACTTTTGTATTCATAGAAACAAAACATCATGTGATCTTAAGAAAAATATACCTCTGACCAGGCCCCGGTTCTCCATTGGGCTGGGCAGGGCACTCTGTTACATGGCCTCCTGATCTCAGGCTTTTCCCCACTGCAGTACTTGCTATGGATAGAGCGGTTTGTGCCTTCATGAAGGAACTGGACACAGCGCACGGTGCGGATTTGGTATCCCAAGCTTCCACAGGTTTTAGTGCAGTGCTCCCACTCCTCTGTGATCCATCTGTCAGAAGACAAATGAAATGTGGTTCAATATGCTTTTTAAGTTGTGATGTATCAAATACTGTTTCTATGTCTAAACCTCTACTTAGTTTCAAATGAGAATCTCATCAGCTATCTCAACAGATGTTTATCAGCACTATTCATTTATAGCACACCTTAAAAGGGATAGTTCACCCAAAAATGAAAATTCTGTCATCATTTACTCATCCTCAAGTTGTTTCAAACCTGAGTTTCGATAAAAAACGAAAGAAAAAAATATGGCCACTGTCAACAGAGACAGTGATAATCATCTTAATTCTATTTTTTAGAAACCAAAATTATAAATCATGAATTTGTGAAGAAATACATAAAAGACAAATGCTGACAATGTTCAAAATTTGAATCATTCTAACTGAAAAATTTCTCAACAGTTTTCAATTATCCTTATCTGTCTGATTAGTGTTATCATTTGCAGGTCTACCCCCTTATTTCAGGACTATAAAACTGCACACATTTCCTGCTTAAACAGCAGGAGCTCCCATTCATTATTCCTTGTCTCAAGACAGACCAGCTGCTGACAAATCTGTGTCAGATAAAATAAAGTAGATGGACTATTTAGCACCCAGAATGTGATCAGAGAATGTAAATGCTCAGCCTGATGAACTTAAAGTGGGACGCAGCTGTAGCTCCTTCATAAACCTCAAGACCAATCATACAGTCATTAAGAATATATCTACAGCAGAACACATGACACCTGGTCAATGCCGACAATGTATTAAAGACGGCTTAGCATCGGACAACTACCTCACAACGTTTAAAGGGATAATTCACACAAAAATGGCAACTCTGGTATCATTAACTGACCCTCATGTACTGTAGTTCTAAACCTCAATGACTTGCTTTCTTTTGTGGAACATAAAAGATGACATTTTGAGAAATGTCTCAGTAGGTCAATAGAAGTCAACGGGCACCAAAACATACCACTGACTTCTATTGTAGGGATAAAAAACCCACAGAGACCAACATTATTTTTTTCATTTTTGGATGAACTAACCCTTTAAATCAGTTTTTTTGGTTAATGATCGATGCCATATTATCAGTGAATGACTACTGTAGGCCCACCAGAGGTTACATCAGTGAAGAGAGTAAAAACTACTGACTATAATCGACCTGCCACCCCCTCCACAGCACGCTTGTGGAAATGAGGAGATAGCTCAGCGGCTGAACCAGCCTGTGTAACAGAGAGCACTACCGAAGGTCATTTGTGCCTTGTTTGTGACTTTCTAACTAATCCACGTGGTGCATCAGTGGAGGCATCATTGACCTGTGTGAACTGACATAATTAAAGAGTGCAGCATGTACTACTGCTCTTATGTATTACACCTTGAACATACACTGACATCTGCATAGATGAAGTAGTTGTGTTGAAAGGTTAACAACCTTCGTTACATTTATTGTAAAAATTTATTTTTAATGGCTTAGTGCAAAACGCTGCTCTTCTAGCTATCTCCTACCATCGTAATGTGCATACTCCAAAGTGCTTTTCGTGTTCATGTGATTTTAATCATGTTATCAGCATCATTCTTGATTGCAATGATGTGCTTAATACAATAAACAGCCACATAACATGGTTAGGAAGTCCACATGTTACAAGCAGGTTAATGCTTTTTTTCAAGTAAATACATATGTCAAGGAAGTCAACAGATCATCCTTTAAAGGATGTGATTAGACGCTAAAGGATGCGAGGCACTTACGTACCCCTGGAAGTGTCTCATTTGCAGGATTAATGTACCATACTGGAGTGTTCAAATGGATTTAGGGTGCTTTTCGGTTGCATGCCGAATACTGTAGCTCAAACAGAAGTGTAATTGATAAGATGAAGTTGAGACTGTTCAGCCAAAAATGAAAGTTCTGTCATCATGTCCTCACCTTCATGTCCTTTGACACCTTTATGACATTCTTTCTGTCACTGTGCACAAAATGAGTTTTTTATAATAGGATGTCCATACTGCTCTTTTCCAAATAATAAAAGAAAGCTGACCACAAATGTCAAGCAACGTGGAGCTTGAGCCACTGTTCCCCATCCATACAGGTTTGAAACAGCATGAGGGTGAGCAAACTATGTGGGATTTTTTTATTTTTATGAGTGAACTATGCTTTTCAATAAACATGAGTATCAATAATTATTGGTTGTCTAGTCTATGGATGGGAAGGCTGAGATTTTCTGCCTGTTGAAGACATCGCTGGGCAGAATGCAGATGTTCTCCCAAGCTTGTTCATAAAACAAGCCACCAAAACTGCAACAGAGTGAGAAGAACGTAGACTATGATATGAAGAGATATATTCCTGACTCCTTGCATGTTTATTAAATATGCAAGTTAATTTAATTAACACTTTTTGCATTAAGAAATGGGTGTTTTAGTTCACACATTTTGCCATGTTTAATTATTTCCCACATATTTTACAGCAAAAAAGCTTTTTAAAAAGGAAGCAAAGGAGGCAGGGGAAACTAAAATGGCCACCACCTGCAGAGACAGCTTCAAGAGTGAAGAAGATAAAAGAGAAAATTAGGACAAGCAAATGCAAAGGGAATGGGAAAAGCAGGAAGAACTGCAGGCACAATCTCATCCTCCGCAGATGTGAAGGAGGAGGAGCCCTGGTGACTGATGGGTACACGGAGGAAATATCAGAATCGAAATAGGAAAGTGTCACATCAGCTGAGTCAGCCCCCCCCAAAAAAAGCAAAGTGATGCCCATGAGTTTTTCAGACATACAGGAAAACATTGCACACATGAAACCATTGCTCAAAGAATTGGGATGGATGGCAAATCTCAGTGTAATATAAATGGATATAAATCAAACAGTACAACATTACTTTACAGTTCAGGTGTAATTCTGTTGGAAGGTTGAACAGAAGGAAAAATGTAATTTCCATTTACAAACAATTAGGTCACATATAAACATTTTTCATGTGTTATGATTATTAAAGATCTGGATCTGTTGTGAAGACGTATAAGCCTATGAATAGCAGAAAGTGCAGAGCATAAAAAAACATCTGCTTTTGTTGCTGCCTTCAAATACGCACTGATATATTCTCAAAACTGATATTTAAATCAAGTGAGCCTATGGCAGATGCAGCTATGGCTGATAAAAGCTGAATAACTGCTTGAGAGAGTACTAAAAACTTGAATGTTTATTTTTTCTTTGAGCACTTCAAACAAGAGTACTCAAAAATTGTCAAAGCTAATAGGTGGAGAGGCAGTGGGATTGTGATGCTGTGATGTACAATACACGCCATTTACATCCTACTGTGCATATTTAAATGAAAAAGATGTTCATGGTGCGGAGATGATGTGCGCTCAGTGACTTGTGTAAGTTGACACAGAAGCATCTTAATAATTCTTATATACATTCCTTGTGTTAGTCATAAAAGCAGGCTATGGACACACGTCGGATAAAAACAGAATAAAAGCAGCTACAGCTATATTTCTGGTTTTCTTTCGAAAAATCATCCAAGGCTACACATTCAGTAGAAACTAAAGGCTGAGGCAAACTATTCCCAGCTATTAAAAACATACATGCACAATCACACTCTGAGATTTCTTCATAGCCTCTGACAAGAGAAATGAATGAAACAAGACCTCCCAATGGTATTAAGCAATCAAAACCCAGCTCTGAGCTCTCCGAGCTAGACTGGGGAAGCATGAGTGCTTATACATTATTTAGTGATGTTTAGATTGAGTTACATGTGATGAAATAAGAAATCATGTACTGTACTGTACCATGACAAGCCACTCCAGCTTTCATTTCAGCGGAAAAGACTACAGTTATTGTGAGAAGTATTAAAATCAGTTTCATTTCGACTTACTGTGGTTGCGTACAGTCCTGTAAGTTACACATTCTTCGAATAGGTTTGGGTTTCTTGTTGACGTCACAGTAGCCTCTGTGCACCATTTTGTTGTCACCTTTTTTACGACACCCATATTTGGTGTACTGGAATCCTAAAGATTAAATAAAATGAAAGAGCAAAAAGAAACATGATGTGTATTGTTACCAGTCATCAACAATCTGGGCTGCGAGACTGAAATCCCTCATTCATCTCAAAAGACTCAATAGACCCTGATGTTGTTTCTCGGGTGTGACGATTATTAGTTAAGTAGAAATGAATAAGCTAATGAGTAAAAATCATTTATAATGAACTGAATATAAATTTACAAAATTATTATGTATAACATTAATTTGAATAATTGGATACAATTGAGAAGGTCGAGACATTTTATATGATTAAAACTAGATACTTTGTAAATTACTAGGTTAATTTAATGTTAGATAATAGTTGAACATATCTAACACCTTTTTCACAATGCATACATACAGTATACTCACATAGGACAGTTTATACTAACTCAACTGCTCGATTGATTGTATCGTTGAAAAATGTAAACTATATCATCACCCAGCTCTAATCTGCTAAGTGCAGCTTTAAGGCAAGACATTAAGATAATATAAATCTTAACATCATGATTTTCTGAAAAGCTGCTTTGAAAAATTCTATACAAATAAATGGATATATTTGAGTTACCAAGAAGATCTGAAAGATCAAAGAAAGTGAACGTTACCTCCAGCGCAAGGCCTTGAACACTGGGACCAGCTCTTCAGTGCCCACTCATATGTGTCCTCCTGAATGACATTATTGTTGTTAAGGGGCACTGAATCTTCGTGGATGATGTATCTGTACATTAGCGTGGACCTTGTCTCGTTGTCTTTAGGTAAAATCTAATGGAGATGAAAAAGAGGAAAAAAGTATCAGAAATAGCACAGTGACATTTACAGGCTTTTGGTTGTGCACACAGCGATTTAGCATTTGTTCATGCATATGTAAGAGATTTATGTGTTGCCCTCTGTGTGAGAGGACTCAGATGAGGATCTGTTTAATTACATTTGAAAATGAAACAAGCATGACAAGCTTTACTCCACAAGCTTGTGGAGTTGTTTCAATTTTGCATTAATTTTACTTCTTGTAACTTCTAATTTCATGCGTACTTCAGATACTCATATTCTAATAGTGATTCTTATTTTCTTAATATGTCTCCAACCTGATATAAAATCAATATGCAAGTTAGAGATTAGCATTCAGAAGCCGGCCCACACAATTTTAAACTTATTCAAAGTAATTTTAGCATTTTTTGATGGTGAGAAAAAGGTGGTGAATCCATTCAAATTCTCAAATTTTTGCATTAATTTTACCTAAATTTGAGGTAACTAGTAGTAACTGATGAAAAGGATATGATTAAACATATCAGACATCAGTGTATTTTGTGTACTGAATACATTCCCATTTGTCATTGTAAATTGAAACAGAATTCATATGAATTACACACTGATCAGAAACTAATTTGTGTGTGTAAAGGTTACATCATTACTAAAAACACTGGCCTGTATAAATCCACTGATAATGTCCAAGTGGAAGACAATCAACATTGTTTTTGCTCTGTGTAGGTTGTTAATTTCTCTGCAAGCAAGGCTTAAAACACATCTAAAGATCTCCACATATCTTCTAAATTGGCTGATGTCAGTGTTTGTGAATTCACCTCAAGGGGAAAGGAAGGACATCAAAGAGAAAAATCACAGCATTCAAATCAAATCATTTTTAGCAGAACCAAATACTTCATTCAAACAATGACATTTGGTGGTAGAAATATCAAGGTTTGGGGCATTGCAGCCTGAGAACCCAGATGGCTTGTGGTCATTAAAGAATTGATGAATTATGGACTGTAATACAGTTTACAGGAAAATGTCAATGTGTCTTTCCATGAGCTTATAAACGCTTTATATAAAGTAGGTAGGTAAAGTAGGAAACATTCAAGTGGAATTGCATAGTGGAAGTATAAGAACTTTTGTGCTTTGACAAGTCAAAGCATTCAAGTTAATCTAGCTGAATTGTGTGACTGAGTTGTGACATGACCTGAAATGAGTTCATGCGAGACAGCTAAATTATAAGATTGGCCTGAAGCAAGACTGTACAGAGAAACTGTAACTTACTATTCGTAAATCCTAAAAAGTTAAGTGCATAAAAACGTTTGTTTGATTATTTATGGAAAATCATTAACATATTTCTGTGTGGCTGTACAAAAATTACTACCAACCAAATATTATTGTCTTTTTTTTTTTTTAGATTAAACCTTCAAAAGTTGATGCCAACAGTGTGTATCACATTCAAAACAGTGGACATCACATCACCATTTAAAGTTTTTCACAGACTTAAGACCTCTACAAAAGATGCCATGATTAAGCCTGATTAAGCACGATTAAGAAAACTCTTTTCTCTGACCACTCCTCACATCAAGCAAATGATAAAATAGAAAAGTGTATTTAATATCTCAGCTGTTTCTCCTAGAGAGAATTGTGATTTAATGGAGAAATTCTGCATAAGTCATCAGGCCTATTCACATCATCGTCTTAGTGTATGCTATCTATATTATATATGTATTATATTTTATCACATTATATTGTTAGTGTATGCAACAATTATTTTTACTCATTTTGTTGAGTTTTTTTTTTTTGTCTTTCAGAATTGACATTTATTAGTTACATTTACTGTACGCATTTGGCTTTTATCCAAAGTTTTATCAGTTTAAGCATTCCCTGGCAATTGAACCCATGACCTTTTTGTTACTTGCACCATGCTGTACTGTCTCAGCTACAAGAATAATGACAGATTGCATGATATTAATTCAGTGAAGCACTGGGTAAAAGCCAAGCGTCACGTATGTAGGCTGTATGATTTACATCTAATCTACACACCTAAGCAAACCTATGTGGTAATATTGGAAAATAAGGAAAGTATGATCATATCAGGAAGAAAATCACTAAATATTTATGATGCATATCCTATAGACAATGTCGTACAAACATATCTCTGTTGCACTCTCATGAACACACTGTATTATCAACTGTTGCGCTCCTCTTGATATCTCAAAAGACAGGCCTCACATTGCAGAGTTGCAACCCAAAATTTCAAAATGCAACCCAAAAATCAATGACAATGTGATCCAAGTTATCTAGGACTGGCAGATTTGTCCTATGACGTAAGGAATCTATTACAGTCCCTGAAATTAGTCTCAAACCCCAACAAATGAAATTGTGACAAGAGGACATCAGGTTTTAGTAAGAAAACATCTGTCAGGAATTCAAATGTAATGCAAATGTTCAATCTAATCCTCATTACCCATTGCAACAGCTTAGACAAAGGTCATATCATATAATAAACTATCACTAAAGATAACTTCAGAAGGCTCACAAACTCACAACACCTCTACCAACAGCAAAACATGAATATTCATAACCCGAGCATTCCCATGTATGCAGTTATGCAAATTGGAGAAAAGTCACTTAAACCCTTCGGGCCCTATTTTAACTATCTAAGCGCATGGTCTAAAGCGCATGGCGCAGGTGCACTCAGGACGTGTCCGAATCCACTTTTGCTAGTAAAGCGCTCTTTAAATAAAGAAAAAATATTGCGCCAGACTTTAGACCAGGTTTGAGTTGGTCTATGGCGCAGTCTATTTTCAGTTCCTCAAAATAGCAACGCGCCAACAATGCGCCTGAACACACCTCTTTTTTTAGACCATGGGCACACAAATGGGCGCAAATGCATTTGCTATTTAAACAACGCAGCGCAGGACGGGAAAATGAGAACTGCGTCGGGCTGAAACTAGCAAAAACATTTGCGCCGCGCCTTGCGCTGGGTGTATGATAGGGCCCTTCTTTCCAGTCATCTCCAGTGTAAATGCGATTCAACTACAATGAAATAATTCATACTGATACAATCATGTATTCCCTCTTTTCACAAATCTGTCATTCATATGCAAAGTGCCAATGAACGAACAACTCCATTTCCCAAAGGCTGTATGTTATTTATAAGTGCTATTTTTTGCATGACCTGCCTCATTTGTTTTTGTCTTATCACATCCCACTGCATCAATATTTTTCTCTTTGTGTTACTAAGTAAAATTAGATGTTCTTATTCTCTCTTCTAAACTGTTCATCACACCACAATACCTCACACCTCCACTCATCTCTATCTAGCAAGCACTCTCACTCGTAGCTTCTTTTCAACGCATGACTGAAAAACCCATTCAAAACCCAATGTTGCTTTCCTAGTAACCTTCCACATTCACACTGGGCTCTGATCTCCAGGCTGAAGAATGAGTTTAGAGAGACAAAAAGCTTAAGCTTTGACACATTTAAAGATGGGTGATGTTCACTTAAAATTCCTTTAACTCAAGGACCTTCAGTTCACACACACCACAGCTTCAATAGATGTCAGATAAAACCAAGCCAAGCCTTTAACAGTAGAAGAGGAAATATATTGCATTACATAATGCGTGAAGTCACGGACGCGCATCGCAGAGCTAATGCAAGATGAGCATTTGTGGTTAGAAAGTACTGTATATAATTCTTTTTTCCTAGAAAATGACAGATTGTTACACTAGATAAGACCCTTATTCCTCGGCTGAGATTGTGTAGAGCCCTTTGAAACTGCACTGAAACTGCAATTTGGACCTTCAACCCATTGGTTCCCATTGAAGTCCACTATATGGAGAAAAATCCTAGAATGTTTTCCTCCAAAAACCTTAATTTCTTTTCGACTGAGGAAAGAAAGACATAAACTTCTTGGATGACATGGGGGGGGGGATAAAAATTATCAGGAATTTTTTATTCTGGAAGTGAACTAATCCTTTAAAGGGTCAATCACAATAGTTGCAAACATTCAGTGAGCGTTGATTATTTCCAGTGCCAAATGTAGATGTGCCCAGTTTAACTTTATGCAAATTAGCACATTCAGAATTAGTTTGATTCATGTATTCATATTCACTGATCTTGATATGATTTTTAGCAGCAAGAAAATCTGATTGTGATCAGATTTTCTAAGGTTGTGCATGACCACCAATGATTTCAGGGCTACCAGCAGCATAAATGCCAACTAGCACCCAATAAGATTTATAAACACCTTCTACAGAACTCCAAGCTGCAAATGTCAGCTTTACACTTCTGTCAGAAATGCCCATGAGGAAAAAGAAGTGTGCTGCTTTGAGTCTGGATTTTCTGATGAACACGAAAAAAATCGACTGACATCAGCTGTGACTTTGGTCAGGACAGTATATGGTGAAGCATGATGAGCAACACCATATACTGTGTGTGGGGAGGTGTTAGGCTCTCTGCAAGTATCACACACACTCATCCAAGACTGCGCTTACTCTACCTCACACTCTGCAGTGTTGTATTTTTTTTATTTTTTTTTTGTCTTTATTCTATTTTTATCATGGCAAGTCATGATTAGCAAGCCTTGCATTTTCATTAACATACTTATTCAAATTATGGACTGTGTTCGGCATAATCCATAATTATTCCATTATTCCTTCTTACCAATTAAAGAATGAAGACAGAACGTTTTAATGCCAGAAAGGGAAGGAAAAGCGTGTCACCTCTTTGTCTTTGAACATCTGTGAATGGCATTTATTCTTTGCACACGTGCAACTACAGAAAATTAAATTACACAATGGTTGCTATGGCCAACCAAACAATTCCCATCCCATTGAGTTCTGAACTCAATTAAGGAAATGAGAGGGAATATATATGTTGCCGTGCAACTGGCCTTTGACAAAGGGGTAAATCGGCACTTAATTTGAATCATGATACACCCTCTTAGAAGCATGAATAAAGAAAGTGAATGGAGGGAACATAAGGAGGAAACAAAATTGGCACAAAGTTTCGCTCTATTCCTCATATAAAGACATAAAGATGTGTTGGAAAAGGAAATGGCTCCAAAATTCATGCCTTTAAAAAGTTCACACATATTCTGGCCAATAAGGACACATATTTTCATGGCTCATAATAAAAGCGTGTTATTTAAAATTGAATTGTTAAAAATTTACTTGTCTAAATAAAAAATGAACTAAAAACTCTAAAACCTACAATCAATCTTTTTAAATGCTACAAATTAATTTTAGGCATCACAACATTATAATGTACAGTATTAAAATTAATATTAATTTTGTGATTTGCTAAAGATGACCTTTTAACTGTTATTGAATTATTAGTGTTATTAAATATTAACTTTAAGTAAACATCAGATGATGACAAAGATATTTCAAATGTTAAAATAGGGAAAGTGAGATTCAAAATTTAATATCCAGTATCAGTCTACTCGACATAAAAATAAATAAAAATACAAATATTGGCCAATAACCAATATGGTACCTATCAAGCTTGCTAATAATTGAATATATCACACTATTACATATCTTATTTTAAGCCTAAAATGAGAACGTTTTATTTACCAGAACAACAACTGCATCATGTAGAGGACCATCAGTGTGAAGAGTCTCGACATCGTCCTCAATGAGGTAGTCCCACTCCACTCCCATCTCGATGAAGCGCCGAGATCTCGCATCTTCTCCTTTGCCATTGAGAATGTAATGCCCAGTTGCCTGGTTCTTGATAGCTGCAATCAGTGATTAATTACAGCTCTACAACAGTTCAGGGATAATAAGTTAACAAAATGATCTGGATCACTCTGTTCAATTAAGCCATTGTATCAGCCATTGAATAAGATGATTAACTATCAAAACAATTAGTTTTTTTTTTTATGTGACGTTTCAATGTCTAAAAGCTTTATTGCATTTTTCAGAAACATGATGCTAATATTAAATGCTGTTGAACTATATGGCAAGGCTATGAGGATGTGACACACTGACATAATGACATAAGTACATGGCTCAGAGCATGAGAGCGATTAGGTTGTGATTCGCTTGAATGTCAATGGTGATTACAAGGAAAGCTGTGCACACGTCAAGCCAATCACCATTGCTACAAGTCATCAAATGTCACTTGTAATATGAAAAATTAGATTACGTTCCAGAACAATAAATATGGAGTACTTTGTCTGTAATGTTAAAATAATAATGAACAAAATATGAGGCAGGACTGTGCAAAAGGTTTGATGCAATGAAATCAAAGTTGACCTTTGATTTCCTACTGTACATGCTTAGCATGAGTAGTTTGTTTTAATTTTTGTCAGCATATCCACAAAATCTTAACCTTAAAAATTATAATTCACCCAGGAATGAAAATTTCTTCTTGTATGCTATATTACAAACCATATCAGAGTGTTGCATTAAAATTTAAGTTGTTATTTACTAAATATCTTTAAAATCTGACTTGAAATTTGTGATCACCATTCAGTTTGAAAACTCTTGCTATTCCACTTGTGATCTTTAAAAGAAAAGAATGCCCCATTTGTTTTTTAAACATGAACATGATTATTTTTGTGTGAATTATTTACTAAATAAAAATGGCTAATTTTTCCTGCCCATTTGATGACTGACAAATAGACGGAACTGGTTAGAATGCGCTAAAGGTCTTAATCATAAAATTAATCATAGCAAGCATGATGGGAATTCACATGTAACAGCAAGCATGATGGGAATTCACATGTAACATACATTACCTAAATCATTCAATTACCATGCAAATAAATCCTTTTTATCTTAATAATAAATCTAAAATGTCTACCAAATCTAATGGAGACATATATACTGTATATATACACTGTACATAAAGTACATATAAACTTCTAAACTATAGCATTTTGACCTACAAAGGAATCTAATTATTGCAAGTTAAGTTGTGTGACGTGACATGTGGCCAAGTATGGTTACCCATACTAGGAATTAGTGCTCTGCATTTATCCCATCCTAAGTGCACACACACAGCAGTGAACACACACACACCGTGAACACACACCTGAAGCAGTGGGCAGCCATTTATGCTGCGGCGCCCGGGGAGCAGTTGGGGGTTCGGTGCCTTGCTCAAGGGCACCTCAGTCGTGGTATTGAAGGTGGAAGAGAGTGCTGTACATTCACTCCCCCCACCTACAATTCCTGCCGGACCTGAGACTCGAACTCGCAACCTTTGGGTTACGAGTCCGACTCTCTAACCATTAGGCCACGACTTCCCCAAGAGCATTCCCTTACCGGGAATCGAACCCGGGCTGCGGCGGTGAGAGCGCCTATTAATAAGCTATTAAGCACCCCCAAAGGAAAGTATTATTGAAACAGAATTACCTTTGGAAGACCTCTTGGAAGGTTAACTGGGACAGTGAAGTGAGGCATTGAACATCTTATCTAACTAATTATAATAAGGTTAGGTTTAATTAAAAGTTCAACTACTGAGGAGTATTATTCATATTCAAATCCTACATTTATGGAGAAGCAATTATAAGAAGGGTAATATTGTTGAAATAAAAGCAACTTGTTCAGTTATGTGCATTACAAAGTGATAATTGCTGCCTGTGTGGACTTTTCAAAATGAATAGAATAAAGAAAATGGGCCAATCAATGTATTTGTCTCTTCGGCTTTTAACTCTGCATACAGTTAAAAGAGACACTGTAAAGCACAAGACAATATTTTCTTACTGTTACAGATCAGAGAGAAAAAAAGAAACCTTGATTAAGAAAGGACCTCAAAGAAAGCAAGCGATTTTAGAAAAATTAAAGGGGTCATCGGATGCGAAATGCACATTTACATGTTGTTTGAACATAAATGTGTGTTGGCAGTGTGTGTACACAACCACCCTATAATTATAAAAATCCACCCAGTGTTTTTTTATAATCTCCTAAAATCATTCCCCCTTTCTCAAATCAAGCCGTTCTCAGATTCCTGCCAGTGTGACGTCACACATACCCAGGCCCCTCCCACGATTGTTGATTGACTGTGGCGTCAGTCTTTAATTTTATCACAGCTCCGCCCTGAGTGAGCTGTCATCAGTCTGCCATTGTTTCAACGCCGGAGCAGATGTAGACAAGAATGTCTCCTAAGCGACTGAACTGTTTTGTTGTTGGATGTAATAATGAACATAGCAGTTATCATTTACTCCCGACATCTGAGCCACTGAAGACGCAGTGGATTACGTTTGTTTTTGAAGGGAATGTGCCCCCGATCTACCTAAATGCGTCTATGTTCACGCGAATCATTCGTGATCGAGCTTCGCCTACAGAAGAAGTGAGTATAAGGTTTTTTTTTATGAATCTTTGCAAATCGCCTTTCCTAATAACGTGCTAGTTAGCAAGTTCCGCAGCTAAATGCGGCTAAAGTTTACAGTCTCTCAGAGAACTGCATGTCACCCCACAGAAGAGATGGACGGGGTCAGCAGAGCTCATTAGCATTTAAAGCAGCATACAACAAAAAGGCTTGCTCTGAAAAGAGCTGTTTTTGGCAAGGTAAAAAGGGTGTTGTTTTACACTACCATTAAGAAATTTTAACCAAAGTATGGTATAGACTTTTCATTAAGAACCTAAAGAATCATATCAACTTGTGGAAAATAGGCATCCAATGACCCCTTCAAGAACTAGCACTGAAAGTATTTTTTTTCGCATTCTGCAATGGAACTGTCTCCAGTATTGATATCACATAAAGCTCAGAAATGCAACAGAGTAATGCTCACAATTTGATGGCAAATGGAGCTGTACCGTCACAATGTGAATTAGCCGGCCAACCGAGAGAGCTAATTCCCCATGAGTTGTCTCAGGATTTCTAATGGGTTTCTAGAATAGCGCTTTTGATTTATGAGTTTAATAAAGCCTGTGGTTAACATCACTTTAATAAACTTTCCTTTACATTAACACTTATGCTATGGCAGACACATTTATCCAAAGCAACTTAAATTCCATTTAAGCACACATTTTATCAGTTCTTGCTTTTTCTGGAAATCAAACCCATAGCTTCGGCATTTCTAGTGGCATTCTCTACTGTTTGAGCTACAGAGATGTTCAGGTTTTGTTTAACCACATTAACATTAATTAACTCATCAAAGCACACTCTGAGTAGTTGTAGTACAACATTTTAGCAACTTCTGCATTAAAACCACAAATTGGTTTTAAAATTCAAGTTTGAGCTACTTGTGGAACAAAATGTGAAACATGATTTTACTCTTTAAAAAAAAAAACTATTCTAAAACCCACTGTAAATTCCGTAATAAACCTTATGGCTTGAAAACGCCCATTCTGCCACAGACAAATTGTGGGGCACAGTGATTGTCTCTAAAATCAGTGAGACTAATTCTGTCTAATGCACTTCCAGGCAAATACACAAGCTCTTTTATGTGAATACATTGGTGAGATGGACATGTATTGGGGTGATATGGAACCATTATGCACAGTTACCCGGAATAAGCACAGAATACATAAACATGCATTTGATCTTCTTGCTGTTAAGCTTGAGAAACATACGGACAGATATCACTTACCAAGAATTTGAGGAGAAGCCTCATGTTCTTGTATGATCACATGTCTAGCCCCAGGAGGAATGAGAAACATCTTTAGGTAACCTTTGCAATGGCGAAAAAGGGCAAAGGGAGAGATGGCAGAAGCAATTAGTTAGCTAAGATGTTCTACTACGGTTTGATCTTTGCAGAGATGGGCATCACTAGAAGGCATTTCTACAGTAGTACATTTCTAAAGCTTTCAGATTTGAACAGTCAGACTATTGCAACTGTCCATCAAGCAGGGTCATGACAAGCCTATGAGACAAGCATCAAAACATGACAAAAGGTTCCTCATCCATTCATTTCATACATTCACACCCATGTGAATAGATGACATATCCTTCAGAAGCTCAAATAACAATGTCAGATGAAAATGAAGATCGTGAACGATTGTTATGTAAGGCTAATTAAGAAGAATGCTGAATGGCAGGGCCTTGAGTCATTTTGCAACACAAGAACATTAAAACACTAATGTTGCCTTCTCTACCAATGCCCATTCCTCTGCAAAGCATGATACCACTCACCCATCACATTTCTAGAATCCTCTGTTTCATTCAGATACACATTGCGAGCTCCTTTCGGCAGCAAGGAGGCTCCTCTTGTCTTCCCTTTAGGATAAGAAGGGTTTGTTATGTCATTTTGCCCTGCACTCTTTGTCATTGACATGTTAAATGCCTCTACACCAAAGCTAGGCTTTGAACCAGCCTCTAGCAGCATGGCGCCTGTCTGAGACACGGGTGTATGTAAAAAAGTGGCCACTAGTCTAATTGTTGCAATGGTGGATCAAGTCACTTAAGGCAACGTCTGCTGGGAGGTTTTATCATCGATTAATGTGGGCAGGAAGACATTGACAGAGAAAGATGGGGCTGCTGGGTAATGCTAATAGAGTTCAGATGACGTTAGAGTGCATGCCAAACGGAGCAGGAATAAAATAGGGTTGAGGAAGGAGAAAGGGAGATTAAAGAAGATGGACAGAAATAATGGTTGGTGTGTGATGATGGTGGGGGAGGGATGTGGTACAGTATGTGTGTGAGGGAATGAAAGAGAGAGCATATTTATATACTAATCCTATTAGATTTACTCAGGCTTCATGTTATTTGTTTCTTTAGATTATATACAATTCATACTATATTTTATAATATTTGGAAATGAGAAATATGGACATCTTTGATTAAGACCCTTATTTAAAGGAAGTGTTGACCCAAAATGAAAATCATTTACGGTTGTTCCAAACCTTTATGGAACAAAAAAGGAGACATTTTGAAAAATGTTGGCGTCCAAACAACATCGAACTCCACTCACTTTCATTGTATGGACAGAAACACTGAGACATTTTCCAAAACATCTTCGTTGTGTTCAACAGAAGAAAAACATGCATACAGGTTTGGAATGACACATGAGGGCGAGTAAGTGATTGAAATAATTGGATTAACTATCCTTTAATGTAATAACAGTCTTTAACTGGCACATGGCACCACAAAGCAATTTTAGGTCAAATATTTAGGGAAGATTCTAAGTTAAATCTACATCAAGCTTATCGGTGGCATACTGTCTATCAGTAGAGAAAATAATTTTAATCTGTCCCTTATTTTGTAGAAAACAAAGGAAAAACACTTTTACACTAATGTACTTACAATGGAAGCCTATAGTGTACAGCAAAGCAAACTTATGATTAAAATCTGTGGTACAGTATATATATACTAGAGCTGCTTAACTTTTCTGGGTTAAAAAAGTTGGTAAACCCAAGTTTAAACAGTCAAATTTTAGTCGAATATCTTCACAAGAATATAAGCAAAGGATGGAACTGTCTACAAAATGCTGTTTATGGAACAAACGTCACGCAGGAATTTCATTGATAATGCTAAATCAAAGGTTTCTGCCACAAAAACACGAATTAAACAGATCAATTTTACTGAATAATTCAAGTGCTTCAAGAAAAGTATGACCTTCACATTTCTGCTTCTTAAATATTCAATACATTTACCCCATGGGTATCCATTAAGTGCATTAATGCAATGGGTTTTTCTTTGGGTTTCATAAACAAAGCCAGGGAATCAAAGTTATTTTCTGTGGTAATCAACAGTATTCATCCGATGCGGTCAATAGTGCTTAATTTATATCAAGTGCTGAATATTGCTTTAAATCTACAAGCTACAGTTAATGCAAAACACAGCAATACTACAGGAAGGACAAGTGTAGGATTAGACAATACAAGATACTTGCAGGTTGTGTTTTCCAACATTTCTTTTTGGGATCTCTTGCTTAACTTTTTTCCTGTTAAAGAAGTGATCAATTGACAATAAAACAAGGTAGAGTTAGATAGAGAAAGGTCAAAATGCTGATTAAGTTCATGCAATGAGTTGAATGTAGTACAATATAAGAAATGTCATTAAAATCTGTGATAGCATCATAAATTGTGTACAATCACCAATTATGACACATATTGTATAACAAAATCAGGATTTAAACATTAAGCAAATTTAAGCAAATTCTGCTTAAAGCCAGAATGAAACATTCATTCATTGTCACAAGTAAATATAACACATGTGACACCATCATAATTAACTGCACATTCTGCATTCATAACACACATGAAGGCACATGTGAAAGCCTCAAATAGAGCCAGGAATTCTGACAGTCCTATATAATAATGTACATCTCAATTATGCCACATGCCATGTCTTTCAGAGGCAAGACACATTTTTTAGACACATTTGTCCTGCCATGTGTGCGAGGGCTGTGTTTTTTTTAATGCATTAGCATCAGTGTACGTTATCGTCACTGTATAGGCCTGTATGCCACACTGTTAATAAACCGCAGGTCAAATGAAGACAAACTGAGGATCTGTTGTGATTGTCATTAACAGTAAAATTAGTCACTAAAGTCATTAAACACTGTGCCAGAGCCACATGGCTAATGCTTGTTTCTGAAGAAGATTTATACTCAGAACGTGCTTTGCATATTTATGCTAAAATTGACGTAACTTTAAGTAATCCTATAAGGACTTATGTCATTTTGGGTACAGAGCAGGCACAGCTCTGAAGTACTGTATGAAGTATAGTCCCTCACATTGCATTCAAATGAGCTAATGTACATGCAGGCTTGACAGGCCTTCCAGGGCCATAATAAAGATGTCAGGCCCTTGCCCTTTGTTCATTCAGGTTCCTCTCTAATCACAAGTTTAATACACCATGAAGTTAAACAAATAGGATTAACAGAGGAAAATTATGTATTTTAATACTATCTCCATTTGGTTCTATTCTTACATATGTGCTATTAAATCAACTAAATCATCAGCTAATTGAAAAAGAAATAAATGTGGACAAAATAGCAGAAGGATTATTGGGATATTAAAAAAAAACAATCTAACAATAAAAGCCACCAATGGCCCAAAAATCTTATTTTGAGTAGGTGTTACATATCCACATGAGCGTTGCTTTGAGACAAGGCATCTTTTATCAACATACATGCAGGTTGGTAGAAGAAGCAAGAGCATATTATGATATGCAGTGTGACAATATTGCGACAGGCTTTGTACAGAGTCACAGTTTCGTGCAGGTGTAAAGAACTAGCTTCAGTAGTATCATATTTGTGCTTCAGGGTTGTGCAGTGGAGCCATTAAGAATTTTTTTTTTTTCATGTTTTTGTAAAAAAGACTCTTAAGCTCACAAAGTCTGCATTTATTTGATCAAAAACTTAAAATAACTATCTTCTATTTGAATACAGTATATTGTAAAATACAGTTTATTCCTGTGATGGCAAAGCTGAATCTTCAGTGTCACATGATCCTTCAGAAATCATTCTAATATAACGTTTATTATTATTATTATCAATTTTTTAAACAGTTGTGCTGTGTAATATTATTGTGGAAACCATGATCATTTTTTCTAAGGATTCTTTGATCTATAGAAAGTTCAAAGAACAGCATTAATTTGGAATATAAATCTTTTGTAATGTTATAAATGTCTTTACTGTCACTTTTGATCAATGTAATCAATTTGTATGCATTAATAAATAAATAAATAAAATAGTGCAGATCTGGATGGGCCTTTAACCAGAAGTGCTTTAAAACAAACTAAAAAGCAAAATTTTTTAAAATATTAATCGATTCCATTTATATTTATTAAGTAACAAAAATGGCATGCTTAATTTATAAAATCTGTTATTCTTTTTACAATATTTACATTAATAAGTAGGATAGACTCAACACAAAGTGAGGATTGAAGAGCAAGTGTGCCTGCAAGTTTCATTAGGCCATCTGAAAATAAGATCAAATTATGATTCTTCAGACCCTTGCTGGGATGGAAATTTTGAGGCTGGAACTCTTGGTTCTTTAATTGAATACCTGTTACCAGCCACAGTGACAGTATGCCAAAACATCCTAAAATTATAATCCTGTAATTAAAATTGTCTTTAAAAATGCCACAGCATGCACAGTGGGGGAATCTATTTATAAATTAATTCTAGTGCAAGCCTCAAGCTCACACTAAGGCTGCACAACTGGCAAATATCATTAAAAAGTAAAGTGATGGTTGCGTAAGGAAACCAATTAGATGACTACCATGTTTTCATCCCTGACTGCTGTTGGCTCAATAATAATAACACACCTCCCTCTAAAACTTGATGGCTTTTCTGTAATGGGCTGCTCTGCATTGTCTGTAGCAAAAACATCTATTGTGATTCCCCGGGTACAAAATGTCCTGGTTTTTAATATGTTGTTCACTTTATATTGAATTCACTGCCAATGGTACTTGGCTCTATGTCGCTGTCACATAGTGTCAATGATAGAGATTGGCCGATCTGCTATAAGAAATCTTATCTTATCTGCTATGAGAAATACAAATGAACGACTTTCTCTAGATGTAGGCAAAACCTCCAATTTGTCTGATAAAGACTGAATGTAGACTGAGTGAGTGTAATAAGACATTTGAATGTGGTAATTTACTGTACGTATAGCAAAGAGGATGGAAAGTACAGATGCCCCTTACATGTAAATGTGTTTGTCAAATAAATCTCTAAAAACTGCAATTGCATTCTGTGGTGTTAGAGTAGGAGTGTCATAGTAAAAATGAAAGATATCAATACATACCATCTTGGACACAGTTTAAAACTCTAAAATGAACTTTAAAACAAAAGAGGTTCTCTGTGAGTATGCAAAGTAAATAATTAAAAGCAATTTTCTCACTTCTTGTCGAATACTAAAATAATAATAATGCTTATTAATAAATCACACATGCATAAAACTATTAAAGCAGGGCTGCCAACTTTTGAGTACAACTTGGAGTGAGAATTCCCACAGCACGTTGGGTGGGGGGTTATCTGGGGTTGTTTGACATATACTGTATATATGTCAGACTTTGACTCGACTTTCATCACATAAAAGTCGACTTTAGGGTCCTATTATGCTTTTTCACTTTTTCAACTTTAGTTAGCCTGTAATGTTGCTGTTTGAGCTTTCCCAAGGCAGACGAACTTAGAGTGGTTACAATCATCCAGGTTTAAATCGCGCTCAGATTGATTTGATATTGACTTACACTGAAAATACGTAATAATGTAAAATATGTGAAAAATAATGTGTTTTTCAAACAACCTAGTATGAGAGCCTGTTCTAGTACACCCCCAAAACAAAATCAAGACTTTGTAAAAGAGCATAATAGGACCTCTTTAAAAAAATCAGAAGTCGTTCAACCCCTAATATATATATTATATATATATTTTTTTATTTTTTTTATTTTTTGTCTGACAGATCTGGACATGCTTAGTAGTTAATGTCATAGGGAGAGTAGGGTAAGATGAGCCAGTGGGTAAGTTGATCCACCCCTTGTATCTTGCCAACTGTACACTTTTACTGTCATGTGACCATATATTTTGGAACCACTCATAATTTCTGCCAGACTGTGAAAAGAAGACACAGCAGTGGAAGTTTTTGGCTTGTCAAAGTAAAATTTTTAGCATAACAGATGTATTGGCTGTTACATCAAAGTACATTTATCTAGGTCTAAGAAATATGATGCATATAGGTGATTTAGCAACATATAATACCATGCAAATCAATCTATGCCACGAAGAATTAAGGCAGTTCTGAAGGCAAAAGGGGGTCCAACCCGGTACTAGCAAGGTGTACCTAAAAAAGTGGCCAGTGAGTGTATACTGTATATATATATATATCAGGGCTGTACAGTGCGACATATATGCTACGAAAAAACTGGTCTGTGCGACGGCGCTTCAGCGGCGGTGGTTTTCCCGTGTCGAGTGGGTTGCACACAGCAGGCTGCACTACCCCTGTGTGTGTTGCAGACGGCCATCTCCCCTGTTGCGCTTCAGCACACTAAAAGAGCAATTTCCATTCTAAAAGAGCTTCACGGGTGGAACGTCTTTTTAAAGATGTGTCTTTTTAAAGATGTCTTACCATCCGTGTGTTTCTGGGTACGGTTGTTACCTGGCGCCGGGTGATGGTCACGATCGCTGCCTCTCGTGTCTGGGCATGAAGCACGCTGAGGTGGCTTTCGTGGATGACTCATGCTCCCATTGCGGGGGTATGACCATCTCGGAGTTGCGGACCAGACTCCGTTACCTGCAAGGGGGCGGAGTGCCCGTGCCACTGCCTAGATCTGGGGTTCCCTCTGGCGGCAGCCGGGGGCGCCCTTTTTCTGGCAGTGGGCGGACTGGTCTCACGGTCACGGTGAGGAATTCCCCTCCTACAAGGAAGGGGATGCCCGAACCAGCCGGCACTTCGAAGCCAGCGGAGCCCTCGAGAGAGCAGGCTGGATCCTCCCGGGGGATACCACCTGTTTCTTCCGAGGCTCCCCCCGACGATCGGATGTCGATTGCAGCATCGGAGGGTGAGCCAGAGCTTTCTGGAGAGGAAGATTCGGCTGCGCTGCTCTCCTCCGGGACCGTATAATGTGTAAGAGGTGTTATGTTTCTGCACTCTTCCATTTTTAGCAAATTATGAAAACTTTGTCTAAAACAATTTTTGTGATGGTTTGTATTTTGTGTGCTCTGTATGGAACATCGGTGCCTGTTTAAGTGATGAACTCCATTACTTGTGTTTGTTTTCAGACATGATAACAGACGTTTTATACTTGTGCTACAACTTTTTGGCCTGTGCTACAAAACTTTCAACCTCTGTAGCACCAGTGCTATGTGAAAAAAAGGTTAACGTACAGCCCTGATATATACATATTATTTGTAGTTTATTTAATAGGGACAGTGTATAAGTGCACCAAATCCTTCTCTGATAAGAACCAGAAGATGCTTTTCATCACATTATATCAGATATATCTTTCCACCTGTAGTCCCTAATGGCCGGCTCGACATTGCAGAAAAGCTACCATGCCAAGAATCTTTCGACTAAAATGTTTATTAGTTTCAGTGACATTTATTCCTTCATTCTAATACTTTTTTTAAATTTAATTTTACTCAACAAACTCTCTGTTTAGGGACGATTACAACTAGTGATCAGCCGTAAAACAGTGATTCTGTCCAAATTCCCTTTAAAATCTTAAATGATTCCCTTTGAGCTAAATTGACCTGTTTCCCTTACACTTTGGTGTTCAACATATTGTTTCAGAAATGCAAACAATTAAAGGGGTCCTATTATGCTTTTTCACTTTTTCAACTTTTTGCTCTTTCACTTTTTAGTTAGCCTGTAATGTTGCTGTTTGAGCATAAAAAAGATCTGCAAAGTTACAAAGTTCAAAGTCCACTTCAAAAGGAGATATTTTATTTAACAGAAATCACTTTTCAAAAACTACAATGAATGACTCGTTTGGACTACAATGCATATTTTCCGGGATTTGTGATATCACAAATATCGACGAATGGGATGAAACCTGGTTGAGCTGCACTAGAGAAGGCAACGAGTGTTATCACTATGTCAGAGACACGCTAGCTTTCCCAAGGCAGACAAACTTAAAGTGCTTACAATCATCCAGGTTTAATCGCGCTCAAATTGATTTGATATTGACGCAATACTTACATTTCATGCCAGACTGGGGAGAGAGGTATTGTAATAATGTAAAATATGTGAAAAATAATGTGTTTTTCAAACAACCTAGTATGAGAGCCTGTTCTAGTACACCCCCAAAACAAAATCAAGACTTTGTAAAAGAGCATAATAGGACCCCTTTAAAGATTGAAATTTAAACTTAATTTGGTTCGTTTTATGTTGTTTAAGTTAGCTTTAAGAAAATAATTATGACTGTTTGAAAAAGGAAATTTTATTATTAAATTTTATTTTTTAAAAGAGGTAAATTATCTTAAAATTTCACATGGGTTTGAATCAGATTCAACGAGATGGTCAGTTTACACCCAGATGGTGCATCTTGCACACTGACTTGGGTCAACTTACCCCCACCATGGGGCAAATTGAGCCACAGAAATACTTTTTTTATAAGAAGCCATATTTTAGAACCCTTTGTCATAGATACATTCTGATCATTTAAAATGATAGAAAACATCCTGAAATTACTTTAGAGACTTTCATTGTACTTCTGCATCATTTCCCTTATCTTGAAGACCACATAAGTAAAAAAAGACTAATCTTACACCACTTTCCCCTACTGTGTTTTTATAATAAAATTATGGAAAATAACTGTTGCAGTGCTGCAAAATGAATCCCGCATTTATGAGGGATTTAGGCTGTCACTCTTTGCTGCTTGTACAGGGTATATATGAGTTTAGAGGTGAGTGAATGCAATGGCCAATCACAGGTGTTTAGGAAATCAACAGATATGTCTGTGATTGGTTACATTGCTCAGTGCTACGAAAACACATTGTAAAGAATCTTGATGCGCACAGGAGCCTTTCCCAAATTTGTTTTGCCAATATCCTATTATTATAGTTTTAACTGAGGGTGCTTTTGACTGCGTGAGAAAATGGATGTGTGGCGTGAAAAGGTGTCAATTGCGTGAGTTGGCAGACCTGATTAAAGACAGCTGGTGTTTCTGAGATGTCATATCTAATCAAATAAATATATCATCATATATCAATTATAAATGAGTGAACTCAAGTCTCAAAACATCCCAGCATTATCACTTTGCTATTTTCTTTCTCACTAAAAGCAAAGTTAGCTCCAGATGTGTCCTTAACCTAAAATACTCTGAAACTTAATGACAGGGCTGCAGTCTAGAATAAAGAACTGTCTCATATAAGTAAAATACTGCACATCAATGGCCCCGGAAAGAGGAAAGTATCTTACCGGCTTTCTTAGGCACACGGGTGAAGGTTCCTTTCACAGTTCGGCAGTGGGAGTTGTCACCCCCACACACACCACACTTATCCTCCACCTTATTGGAGCCAATTTCCCTGTCACAGCCCACTTTCTGAAGAAAATGGAGAGAGAGAGAAAGAGAGGAAGATGGATATGCAAGACACACTGAGAAGAAGAGGCACAAGTTGCTATCAGAAATACTTCAAGCTTTCATCTTTGGATATGTCTGCATCTGATATCATAAAACTATAGCTGTTTGTGATGGTTTTGATGAATCTCCTGTGTTGCTATTTTGGTCACAGAAAAAAGTGTCACCAAGAAACATTTATTTTTCTTTCGAAATTACAAAATGACATTGACAAATATGAGACACACTGCAGCAGTTTGCTGAACAAAACTTTTTAAAAGGTGATATATATCTGCAAATAAATCCTAGCTTCTGTACACTAGCTGACATACTATCAATCATTTCCTCCCAAAAGCTAATCACTATGCATTGTCCATTCCATCTACAAAAATCAATGTACTTCTATCAACCCCATCCAGAGAGATCCATTCTTCAAACAACATTAATTGTGAAGTGGCACTTATCCTGTACACACTGCACTGTCAGACGCAGTTGCTATGTGACAAACCACAAAGGCAACTCACACATTTTTAACAGAAAATAGCAGGGATATACAGTGTGACAGATTTGCCTGCACTTATAATTAAAATTAATAATATGTGTAGACTCATTTTTACCTATTCAGAAGTGTATGATAAGTTTCAAACTGGTCATACATGCATTTTAGTCAACACAAGTCTGTGAGTACATTGAGCCAGATGTGTACATTAATGTCAGACAAGGTAATGTCCCCCTACACTGCATGCTGGTGTTTTGCGGCACAATTAGGGACAAAACTAAGGCAATCAATAAAAAGGGAAGATATTTTGTTTGCCCTGTGTGCATCTTGCCAGGAAGTGAATTCCCCAAAACAGAGCCCTAGCAGCTACAGACACTGACATTATTTCACCAATATTCAGATTAGTTTTAGATATCTTAATGAAAATAAAGTAAAAACTGGAAGTAAAAAATAACCATTTCTGTGCTAGTGGGAGAAAATGGCCAGCCAATGGATTGATGTCTATTTAATAAAAACAATCTCTTGTAATTATGTATTTACTGCCATTCTTGTTGTAGAACATTAAACAATTATGCAAAGATTTGTAAAGAGAACAATACTGATTTTGAAGGCGAGCCTCAACCTAAGTTTGCAAAGTTCATGGCATCAAATGCTCAAAAAAAGATATTCACTAATGATAATAAGCTATTTTGTTGCACACCATTCTATTACTGAAGTCTTACTGTGAAAAATTCTAGCAATATTAATTTTAATTTGTGCTAATGAAGTTTTAGCACTCTAGCACCAGTTCTAATATCTGAAAATGGAAGCATAAAACTATGAAAACTACTATACTTGAAACCCATAATGAAACTCAAATACTTACCACACACTCTCCACGCACACAGATGCTATATGGGTCTTTGTAAGAGCACCTTGTCCCATCATGCACCAGTTGCTTCATGTAAGCCACTTCACCTGTTTCTTTTGACTGGCAATAAAGGTGACATCTTTTGTTGGCTGAAAATATAGAAAAACATAAAGAAATATGATTTAATAAGAAAGACCGCAAAATACAGCTGGACTCAGTTATGTGCACTGTTGTCTGCTGTATTATCCAATTAAAATAATGTTATTGGAAATCATGATCATGTTCAAACAATACAACTTGTATATAATCAAGCATAGTGAGTAGTATAATATAATATACAAGTAAAATGAAAATGACTGTGCTTTTTTAACTCTTGATATCCATGTTTTGAACTAGGTCTGACATTTTCCACCTGAATAAACTCTTCAAAATGTATATACTGTAATACCATTAGCATAACTCCCTAACATTTTTAGTCAAGAGAAAAATAGCACAAAAGTTTAAAAGAATAGTTCATGCAAAATGAAAATTATATCAGCATTTTCACACCCAGACATTGTTCCAAACCTTTTATGTTCCAGAAAAGAAAAAGTCATACAGGTTTGGAATGACAGGCGTAAATGATGACATTATTTTCAGCACAGCACAGAACTGTAATGGAACACAATGAAATGAATGTATAGTGTGTGAATATTAACATGGTAATTTAGACAACACTAGGAAACCTTGTGGAAGTGATTGGTCAAGTAACTTCATTATGAAGCATGCCTTCACAATTCTGTCAGATTAATTCTACAGCTGAATAATGCACACATAATTAAAATTCATGAGAAAAATCCTACCTTATCTTAGTACTTGTAAATGCCAGCATACAGACACACACACACACACACACACACACAGACACACACACAATGAGGTAGCTATGTGCATCTCAGAAGATATTATTTTATACTTTAAAATAAAGTGATTCATATTTTTTTATTTTAAACTAAAATTAATTCATATACTTTAATTACATTTTAATGTTCATGAACTAGTGATCTGTTAAGTGATATTAAGGTTTGTATAATGAAAATATAATTAATGTATAATGAAAAACAATGAAAGTGTTCACAGAATAGCGAGGTGCCTTTTAGTGACATTTCTCAATGGCTTTAGTGTTGAGCAATGTGGGCTTTTCATTTTGTGGGTTACTCAAAATCACATTTCTCATCATACTCAAAAGTATAACAGATGTAGAAATAGCCCAAAAATAAATGGCAATGTACAGAAATTATCACATGAAGTGACTGCAGTAAGCGCAAAGTTTGACAAAAATGACACTCAGAATGACACTTTGTCATGTGAGGGCACTCTAAATGCCTTCACTTCTTGAGCTGAACACACTGAGGAAAGTGGACTTGACCACAATTGGAAATGGAATGGATGTGTTGTGGTTCTTCCAGGAGGGAGGACACATTTACAAGCTGTGTGTGTGTGTGGACAGCTAAGCTGGTCTCTGCTGATTTTGCTACACATGTCCCTGCTCCTTCAAAACACAGAGTGCCCGTTTCGTATATGTGAATGTATGGCAGAGAGAATCTGTTGTTGTCTAACTTGGTCGCCATTAAAATTAGGGCTTGACAGAATGGCGGTATATACTGTTTACATGTAAGAGCCATGAAGAAACATGGAGCAATGTGAAAATTGGATGTGACACAAAAAAGACAGGCAAGAGCCATGAACCAGTATGGTGGGGACAAGGTATTTTAGAGTTTAGTTGTATATGGCTGCCAAACAATGTGTTTCAGCAAAAGTAATATATTTCATTATATGAATCATTACACTCTCTCTTTTATGGGAGAAACACTACCAGAACAAGGCTGCTAAAATGCATTGTTGCACTCTATTTTAGTGCTCTTGGAATACCACAACAACCTGGAATGTAAATATCTGTTTGGGGAAATACTTCCCCAAATTACACTGCTTTAAAATCTGACAAACTCACCATCTGGGTGTTCGTAGGGAAGCCAGTGGTGTTTGGCATTCTGGTATTCAAAGTGGGAGTTGCGAAGTTGGCATTGCTGAGCTCTGAAGTCCTCAAAGTGTTTGGGGCAATCATCTATGTTACACAGCTGGTACTCATAGTTCACCCCTGGACAGTCCTGACCTCCATTAGATGGACTAACAGATAACAGATAATGTTCAAACAAAGGTCACCGAATTACTTAAAAAAGCAGTCAATAACCAAGGTTAATCAAAACAAAGTTCACTTCAATGAACAAGTCTGGCACAAACAGATATTAGAAACACATCTATGCCTTCTTTCACCAAATAAAATATTTAGATCTGGATTCAGACAACCTAATCGAGGTTTGGATGGAACGCAAAAGATGTATTACATTTTTACAACAGTTTAATGTCTGCATCTTTCATTAATAAGCCTAACTTAAAATGTTCAATCATGCATATTTTCTGTAAGTGCGAGCATCTGCTCAACTCGAATGCCATTTAACAAGTCCTTAACAAACACTCCTCAAAACTAGCACACTAATGAGCTGGCAATAAAAAAAGATCTAAATTCCTATCTCTCTTGCTTCCTTAATTCTCATAGCATGCATGCAAATTAAGAAGCAGCCACTCATTTGACCGGCACAAAAAATACTGTCTCCTCAAAAAGAAAATTACACTTACACAGCAAAGATGGCAGCTCCTCTGATTAAAAACACCATGTGCAGTTGTTTCTCAATAAAAGAGATTTATGAATGTAAACAGGTAATCAGACCTTTTCATACTTTTATAAAATCTCTATCATTACAAGTAAAATGAGCAGGCCCAATGCAGAGGTTATCTGGTTTGAAATATTAAAGTTATTGGAACAATACTGATATAAAGGACAAACTAGCCTTTATATCAGAGGAATGCTAAGGTTGTGATTGACCTTTCATCTCATTGGGTAGAATCAAACATGTTCACCCCTGCTGCCTGTATGCTTTATTTCTAGACCGTACTTTTTATTTCAAAGAAACTGCAACCATCCATATGATGATGACTGAATCTGATTATGGAAAGTAGACTAGGGAGCAAGTGATCTTCATTAGCAATTATGACTGTGAGTACAGTAGATAACATACGCAGGGTTGTTGCACTGGCGGGTTCTGAAGCAGACACCCGTCCCGCAGGAGCGAGAGCAGGAGCCATACTTGCTCCAGGCACTCCAGGCTCCATCTTGCTTCACTTGGTTGGCATTCTTCCACATGCAGTGACCTTTGTAGCACCACTATGAGGGGAAGGAGTGAGACAGAATCAAATTGGCAACAACAGGACAAAGTAGGCCTAGCAAAATGTGGACACATTAAATTACCTTCCCAGGTGCACATTCAGTGCCGTCCAGTGGAGGCCCTTTTTTAGTCTTGCAGAAGTAAGGGTTATCTGGATGACTGCACCACAGCTGCTTGCATGGATCAAATGTTCGAAACTGTAGAGAGAGAAAAGCAGTCCATGGTTGGTTGCTTGGCATTCTAAGAGAGAGTGTTAGAGAGAATTAAATGGCGAGACAATTTTTAAAGAATTTTGAACTCTTTTGGCCAAGCTACAATACCACCAGAGACAAGCCCTGACAATCATTTTCCTCTTAGGAACGTGCTTGAGATTCGAGGAAAAAAAATTTAGATTTTCCCTCGAGGCTGCCAGTGGCACTCTGAAGCTATAGTGTTACTGCTAGACACCCAGGAAATTAATCTGAGAATGGAAAAAAATAATTTTGTTTACTGCAAATGACACATTGAGTACGTTCTTATCGTCCGATAGTGCCATTTGAGCCAGGTGAGATACCACAACAAAAAAGAGCATATATGTTCAGGCTGAAGGGACGAACAAGTATACATCAGTATTTCAGAGTCAGTCATTGCATGCCCCCTGACACTATGTCTACACCAGGTGCATAGGTGGAAATCCCAGGGGGGTCGGGGGGGACAGGACCCCCCATCTGAAGATTGTCCCCCCTAAAAATATGATTAAAAACCATGCTTTGTATTGTAAATAGCAATGTTTTATACTTTAAATAATTGTGTAAGTAGTAAAACAACACCAACGCAAACGGGGCAAAAATGCATTTTAATTTTAGAAAAATTTTAAGTCTCCCCCTCCCTTGCCTCACAGTGCTTTGGTCCAAATGCCTGCTTTCCTCTTTTACGTCACCTAAACAAACACAAATCCGGTGAGAGAGAACAAAGTCAATAGTTGTGGAACTCCAGTAAGTAAGGCTGTCAAGGCTATTTTATTCACTTAAATATAGGATGAAGTGATTATTTTCTCTTTAATACAGATGATGCCAATTTATTTTGCGATGAGTCCACTATGCTAGCAATAATAACGTTACCTGCTTGACAAATAGTAATGTCTACAATGGACATGACCGCTGTCGCGGCGCAACCACAGCAGCTTGAAGGTGTCTAATTTGGCACGGTCTCCCTGCTACACCATTAGAAGTAAGGCTTTCCTCTGTGTATACATATGCTTACAAGTACAATTTTAGCTGTATTATTTGTATCCCCTTCAAAAATTGCTCTTGAGAAATTTTATGTTTATTGTCCCCCCAACTGTTAGATGAAATGTACACCCCTGACCAGGTGTGACCGATGTCGCATTGCACCGCAATAGCTTGAGCCAGTCTACATTTGTCCTGTTGTCAGAAGACAGAATCACTGATTATAATTGGGTTCTATTGGCTTTTATTGCATCGCGCTGCTATTCTGCTTAATTCACCTCAGCTGTGGTTTCTACACAGTTGTTTGCTGGTATAAAGCACATCAGATGCATATGTTGTATAATGTCATTTTCATGACCATCGGTCACAATTAACCAAATTAAATTAATTTTTTTAATGTAAAAAGGCAACAGTAATTTATCACTAAATTTACAGGGGTTTGATTATGACAAATTAATGTGATTCGGAATGCAAGTGAAGATAATTTCAGAAATTACACTGTTGTCCTTCAGAGGCTGATACACACACAGCTGCACTTCTGTTCACTACTTTTTCTTTTCATTAAACACAGCAGGAGTATGTAACACACATATTGCAATACAAAGGATCTAAATAGTATTTTGCAGGATATTTTTTCTTGGGGAAAAAAAACAGAAATGTAAACAAATAATTAAAATGGCAGTCTGGAATACAAGACTGGGAGAGGAAACTAATAGATGACAGCTGAAATACAAGGTTCATGTCTGAGTTCTGTACTTCACCAAAATAGTGCTGCTTATTAGCAATGCCGTGTGGAGTAGAAAGGCTCAGACATACGGTTAATAAATGGACGGATGTGCCCAGGGGAGACATGGCATTATATTGTAGGCATAGACAGGGACGACTGTTTTTGTAAAATGAACTTCCATTTAAAGTCTCTTGGCAAGCAACTGGACTAAAGGATATCAGTTGTCTTTAGCTCTGTCACTGGCTCAAGACTTTATGTCTTTTATGCACTGCACTCTAGGTGAAGCCAATTTCAATTAATGAATATACTTCTGTCATGTTATTAAAGTTGCCATTAAATGAAAATCACCCAATCTATTTTTTAAATGCAAGTTATTGACTTTTTTATTGTGAATAATTAATGTTTGCATGTTTCTTTATCCTTTCACTGACTTTTTTTATTTTAAATGTCATAAATAAGCTTTTTTGCACCTTACCTTTTTTGTACAACAAACTCCTCAGAGAGCTAATTAAAATGTCCCTCTGCAGATGGGAGAAGCAACAAGTAGTTGCTAACAAATATTTTGTTTACAAGCCCATTACAAATTGTTTCTAGCGACACTGACAATTGAGCCACTATCATCATGTCTTCAGAGAACCAACTGCTTAAAGCATGATTAGTGGGTCATAGAAGGTTTCATGGGTATGTAAGTTTTTGCTGGGCTGTGGTGCACAGCTTGGCACAGATTGTTTAGGCATGACAGAGAGGCTGGGAGGAAAGATCACAGCATGCTGTTCTTGTTTACTAGTGTTACAGCCTTTGATGACAGAATACCAAACATCTTGCCATCTGCTGGTTCTCAGTGTCAGGCCATAAACCAGGTGTGAGGGTCTTTTCCTTGACACCGTACATGTGATTGGGACTTTGCAGCACCTATTAATTTCACACTTGAAAGTGTTTTGGACTGAGGGTTTGGGGGGTTAACAGAACATAAAAGAACATATTTAGCTTTGAAACTGAGTAATTCAAAGGCCAGAAACTAATACAGAAATATTATAACAGACACATGTCTTTCTTTAAATGTTCTCATTCATAAATGAAACCTGGCATTGAAATATTTTTAAAAATATCTAAAGCACTTCCAACTAAATGACCTTGGACAGAGACCTGAACGAGGCATTAGTTAAAATAAAAAAAATAAAAAAATAAATAACATTTTGGTGCTTGGTTTAATGACTGAGATTTATCAGATCTGTCAAGGGAGAATATAGCCTCTAGCCATACTCACTGAAGTACAGATTTTGTATCCAACTCCAAAATCAAAGCGACACTGCTCATCCATGGAGTAATTAATGCCAGGTAGTTCAGGGAGCTGCGGCCAGTCATGTTTGAAGGGATCGTCCAGCAGGCAGTCATATGAACTGTGAAAAACAAACAAAGTTTCAACAGTTGTTTAAGGACACCTAATAAATGTTTTAATGTAAGAACCCATAAACTTTGGAAGCCACTTCTAAAGTCAGTAGCAAATGGTAAGCCTAAAGTGGACATATGGTGTACTGAAAATGAGCCTTGTACTGTACATTCTAGATGATTCATATGATTCATATCATTAAAAGGCTCATACTGAACACTCAAAGAACTGAATCAATCACACTTCCTAATATCCATGCAATAGATAATTTACTGTAAATGTTCAAAATCCTGAAGTGCTGAGTGAAGTGCTGAGTGAGGCCAGAACATGCGGAGAAAGTGCTTTCAAATTGTCAACCCATGAAGAGATTTGGAACTTCAAAAGTCTCCTTAGAGATTTTCTTCTCCCACTGGCTAATTTAAGCTGAGGCCGACGATGAGCTTCTCAAGCATATCCAGTGAAAATGAAGTCTTTTATTATTAGAAATAAATCTGAGTCTGCTCTTAATCATCAGCATTTCTTTATGAGCACTGTTCAGGTTAAAGTTTATGCAAGAGTTGAGTTGTGAGTTAAAAAAAAAAAAAAAAGAGTACAAATAAAATGTATTGGTAAATGCAGGTGCATACCCCATTTAAAACGAATCGATTTTCTTGGTGTAAATGGAAAAATCATTACTGGATACTGCTCAAAGGCTACCGGGAATAGTGACCACTTTAAACTCAATAGACAATGCTGAAAAGGCTTTTCCTGTCATAGAGAGCTACTCAACATCTCACTTGTATTAGCCTCAGTAAGTTGCCAAGATTCATGGGTAATTTACATCCCATCAGCCCTTGGCCATGACAGGATTAGACCCTGAACATGGAGCAGAATATAAATTCAAAAATCCTTAAGTGGCACTAGATGTCTTCTGAACAGATTGAGTGCTCAAATGAATAAATGACCTCAAATTGAGATGTTTATTACAGAAAATCAGCAGAAATCCCTTAGCCTAGAATATAACATATATAACGGGTCTCCATTTGCAGTTGGATAACACCATCTCATTAATTAAAGTTTTTTTTCCCTTTGATAATTCATATTTTTATGCTTGTCTTTTCTTAAAGGTATAGTTCAGCTGAAAATAAAAATTCTGGTTTTGTTTCATATGTTTCGTCCATATACTGATAGTCAGTGGGTCCAAAACAGCTCTGAACCCCATTTTATTTTATTTTAGACATTTTTCAAATTATGTTTTTTTGTGTGTGTGTGTTCCACAGAAGAAAGAAAGTCAAACAGGTTTGAAATTACATGAGGGTGAGTAAATGATGCAAAAATTGCATTTTTATGTGTAGTATCTCTTTAAAGAAAAAAAGAGTACCTTTTTACATTATTTATCATATAAACAATGACTTCAAAGTGTCCCAGGTGCAGAACACAACATATCGGTCTGTGAAACAAACCATGAATGTCCATTTTTGTGTGTGCGTGTGATTTGTTTTTCATCAAAGTACCCATGCAGATGAAACAGTTATCTGTTCAAATATGCCATATTATTTAAAAATTGTCTGGCTATGACTTCAAATGAGGTTCAGACTCAAAACAGAAATTAAAAAGAGCTCAAACACATTTGTAAAGTGCTTCTTATAAAAACAAAACCATTGCACAATTTAGTTAATATGCTGTTGGAACAATGGAGCAAATACCATCATCTTCATGGCTAAAGCAGCAATTATGGGTTGCATTAGAGTTAATCCTCGTTGGTCACACTGCTTGTAAACTGAAAGATATCACAACAACCCACTGTCCAGTTAAATTAAAGCCCTTTGATCTCACCTTTCTACTCTCTCGCAGCAAGCAACCATTTGGTGACTAATTCAGGTAAACAAACAGTCAACTGACCCTAAGGTGACACCAAACAAAGCAGAGCTCCAGTCAAAACAAGGGCCAATATTTACGCTCAAGTAACCCATGAGCAATATACATCATAGGCATACCTGTGAGGAGACACATTTCTATTTAAAATATGCACATAAGTTCAAGGCCTTCCAGTTTTTTTAGATAAAACATAGTGAGGTATGAGAAGAGAGAAGTGTGAACTCACTTAATGTATCTCTTCAGCTCTTGCCCACTGCACATCGACCAGTGGTAGCGGTGGAAGGCTGCTTGCACCAGAGGGGCCATGACACTTCCCATGGCTGTTTCGTCACCGCAGCGGTTGCCCTGACCATCATGCTCCATTCCCATCCTACAGATAAGGCATGATTATGGTAAGCAGGAACATTTGAGTGCAGCAATGGCCAGAAGTAACATTTTCTACTCCAATTAGCATAGTTAAATCTATATAAGGCACACACCTCCGGCGCATCCCAGCTGTATAACTGGGTATGAAATTACAATATGACACTGTGACCTAACCAGACAAGACACAACAAAGCAATGAAAGCTATGTTTTTAATGTTAATCTAAATCTTTTGACTAACTAACTATGACATATTGTTTTGTCAGTCGTTTTGGTCATTTTTGCAGCACTGCAGTAGGTAGTCCACACTGGAAACCTGTTCATCAAAGCTACATTTATTTGATCAAAAATACAGTAAAAACAGTAATCTTGTAAAATATTATTGGAATTTAAAACAACTGTTTTATATTTTAAGAGCTAAATTAGTTAGCAGCCATTACTCAATCATTATCACATGATTTTTCAGAAATCATTATAATATGCTGATTTGCTGCTCAAGAAACATTTCTAATTATTATCAATGTTGATGCGCTGCTTAATATTTTTGTGGATATCATGATACATTTTTTTCTAGATTCTTTGCTAAAGTTCAAAATTACTGCAGTTATTTGAAATAGTAAAGATATGACATTTCTGCCACTTTTGATCAATTTAATGTCTTTCAAATCTTATTGACTCCAGAAGTGCATGTCAGTCTGTAGGTTTTTAAATTTCTGCATAACTGACAATGAACTATCATTTATTTAATGAGAAAATATATTCTTACATCACAAATTTCAAACAGATGGAGAAGTTTGCGCAGGGATTGATGTGAAAACCGGAAGGATGGAGGCTTAAGAGGGAATCAATACTATGCGGCTGCCAGCCAGAAAATGATGATCTCTGAGGCCCTGACATCTCGCTTTGAATTAAATAAAATGTTATTTCAGTCTGTGCTAATACCAAAATAAATCAAAGTCTATAAGTAGTATAGTGTTGAGGTGCAGTAGAGTAATGATGGTTTACCAGTCTTTGCCATGTGCGCAATGAAAACTGGATAACAGCATTTGAAAAAAAGAGATAAACAGATAGAGACAGAGACGTTTGAGAGGGTAAAGTCCTCGACAATACTTTCAATATGGAGAAGATAAGGAGGTTGACTCCATGACTAATCTCTGAGTAGGTGGTGAGTTTTTCTCTGAAACCCTTTTGAATGTTAGATGCCTACAGACTTTAAGCAACTGTTGTCAAAAGAGGAATTGAAACCCACAAAAGGGACCTGGCAAGGCTGATTAGGCTTGCTAAAACAGTAGCCAAGGACTATTTAACATGAGCTCAAAAATTAACATTAGGGATGTTCTTTTTCTATCATCCGTTCGGTATCTCACGATGGGAACGCCTCAGGTGTGACCAACTGCGGAAGCACCAATTACACCACGTCTGTCAGACTGACAGACCAATTGCTGCAGCGATCAGGGAGTCTCGCCTCCCTGGTATATGACCCACTGCAGCCCGCTGCCGCATCATTCTCGCTTGCTTCCCTGTGAAGATTGATCAACTGACGCATTATCGGATTTACCGTTCAACTGTTTACTGACGAAGCCGGCTGGTGACGTTGCAAACGCATCAAATCGTATATAGCTGTTAGCTGGGTATCTTTTTCTCATGCTGGGAAAACGTGGGAAAACGTCCGCATCAAGGCGAAATTTCTCCACTCTCGGGAATAAACAGCCTGTTTTCAGATTGAATACGATTTAGTTTGTGTTGGATACAGGGAAAATATTAAAATAAAATAACTCTGCGTACCACTGCTCCGGGGGGTAAACCTACACGTCACAGTGAGAGTTTACCTTACGAAGAAGGTGAAGAGAGTTATGGCCGCAGCTAGAAAGGCAGATAGCTCGGCGGGAAAGATGCTCCCCCTCGCATGTGCTCGTGTGGTCTATGGATCTCAGCTAAGGATTCACATCCTCATTGTATAACATGTTTGGATGTCAAGCATGCCCAAGCTGCTATATCTACCCCAGAGGGCTGCTCTATTTGTTCTAGTTGTCCTGAAAAAACCTGTGAGAGGAGACTCAGGGTGGCAATAGCAGGAAACCAGGACCCATGCTTCTCCTCTCAGACTCAGCCCAGAGAGGAGACAGCTAAGCAGCCACAAGAGCCTAGTACCTGGGGTGATATCATGGATGTACAGGCTCCTGATCTGCCCCCCCCCCTCTTCGGTGATGCCCTTGCGGGTGTGACAGGAGAGGATGACGATGATGATGAGGAATTATCCCCCATCTTCTAGAGGATGATGAAGAGGAGGAGGAGGATGCCATCCTCCCTCCTAATGCATCTCGTCCACCAAGCAACCAGAGTGGGGAGCCCCCAACTTTCCCTGCTGTTGAGTTAGACTTGTTGGAAGTTTGCCGCAGGGCATTGGCCAAACTTTCCATTGACCGGCCCTCTCAGCAGGTTGGTCAAGGGACAGAAAGGGATCTCTATGATGGTAAGAGACTGCCATCATGCCTAGCGCCGGTTAGACAGTTCAGCGCAGCTGTCCCGGCATGCATGGCGGAGATGAAAAGACACTGGAACAAACTGTTTTCCCACTGTTTGCCTGTTAAGAATTTTGCACGACTTGACTTTCAGGATATGGGGGAGCTGGGGTTAGCTGACCCCCCTCCGGTGGAGCACTCAGTAGCTAACCATCCACATCCAGGACGCAGGGCAGCGTTTTCGTCTGCGGGCGCCACACTGCCTGGGAAAACGGAATGGTTTTCAGCCTCGGTTTTTCAAAAGATATATCAATCCTCTGCTTTGGCCGTCAGGGCACTTAATGTGACATCTCTTCTGACAGCATACCAGGCAGAGCTGTTGGAGGAGATGGGCCGTCAGCTGGATACAGGCTCTCCACAACCAGCCCTTTGGGAGGAGATCTGTTTGATTGCCGATCTGAACCTCCGCACATCACGTGGGACAGTTCAGAGCTGTGGCAGGAGTATGAGGCTTGCTGTGGTGGGAGAAAGAGCGTTGTGGCTCAGTCTCTCAAGTGGATTTTCTGAATGCCCCCGTAGGTCCCAAGGCACTGTTTGGTTCGACTGTCATGGCCATGCGCCAACAGTGTGACTTGAGAAAGAAAGAGGTAAACTATCTGGGTCTCAGACTGAATTCAGTGCTATACTGAGTGTTCTTATCAGAGGAACGCATCAAGTCATTCCACAGCTGCATTTCTCTTTTTCAGAAAGGGAGATCGGTTCCTCTCAGGATGTGTCTAAGGTTACTGGGGCTGATGGCCTCCACAGTGGCCGTAATTCCCCTGGGGCTGTTGAGAATGAGAGAATTTCAGCGCTGGACAGCGACTCGGAGCTCGCGCCTCAGAGAGTGACAGAGGAGAGTGTGAGGGCTTTACATCACTGGAGAGCCCCCTCCTTTCTCAGGAAAGGGACTGTGTTAGGTCCGATCACTCTAAGGAAGGTAGTGATGATGGATGCGTCTCTTAGGGGCTGGGGTGCAGTGTTCAAAGGCAGAACGGTGAGGGGGGTGTGGTCTCCTTCGCAGAGGGAAAACCACATGAATTACCTGGAACTACTAACGGTGTGCCTAGCCTTAAACCACTTTGTTTATTTCCTTTTTTTCATGTGCTGATCAGATCAGACAACACAACGGTGGTGGCTTACATAAACAGACAGGGGGTCTGCGCTCCCGACAGCTTCACAGTCTAGCTCACAGACTAATTGTGTGGAGCAGCACTCGGTTTCTGTCGCTTCGTGCAACACACGTGCCGGGAACAATGAACAGGGGGGGCGGATCTGTTGTCCAGAGGAAATCCCCATTACGGAGAATAGGCACTTCACCCACAGGTGGTGATTTAGTTGTGGCAGAGATACGGACAGGCTGCCGTAGATCTCTTCACATCGTGCGTAAACGTGCAGTGCCCTCTGTTTTTTTACCTAGCGGGAGAAGATATACCACTGGGTGTGGATGCTTTAGCCCACCCGTGGCCTAACACATTGTTGTACGTGTTTCCCCCGCTGAGTCATATCGGGCCAATATTACAAAGAGTATGGGAATTCAGACATTCACTGATTCTGATTGCACCGTATTGGCCGGGTAAACTGTGGATAGTGGAAATAATTCCACTTCTTTACGATCAACCCTGGCCTCTCCCGTTGCGCAGGGACCTTCTTTCTCAGGCGAACGGGGAGATATTTCATCCCGCACCCCACAAGGTAGCTCTGTGGGCTTGGCCCATGAGGGATGAATTTAGATGCCATCGGGTTACCCTATAACGTGATTGACACAATTCAGAGTGCGAGGGCAGCCTCCACACGCTCTCTGTATGGTCATAAATGGAGAGTGTTTGAACGGTGGTGTGCAGAGAGGCATATTATTTTGTTCTTATGCTCTGTATCGGATGATCTTTGCTTTCTGCAAGAACTATTGGATAAAGGTAGAGCCTTTTTGATTGTAAAGGTCTATCTTTCAGCTATTTCAGCATGTCATGTGGGGCTGGATTCGGGAATGATAAGTCAGCACCCCCTGATATGTCGATTTATGTCAAGTCCGGTCACTAAATCCCTGATCCCATCCTGGGACTTAACAGTGGTTCTGGATGCGCTCTCGCAGCCTCCTTTTGAACCATTAGAGGGTATTGATTTGCGGCGTCTTTCTTTAAAGACTCCTTTGTTGATCGTTCTCACTACAGCAAAGTGCATAAGTTAATTACACGCTTTGTCATTACATCGGTCCTGTATGCAGTTTGATTCGGATGGATCAAAAGTTACATTAAGAACTAACCCGGCATTTGTTCCCAAGGTCAGGGACACAACAGGAGCAAATAGATCTGTGGAATTGTTAGCGTTCTCACTGCCTTTTTCTTCCTTAAGAGGAAGAGTGGTTACACTGTTTATGCCTGGTGCGCTCTTTGAATGTTTATGTGCAGAAGGCAAGACTGTTATGAAGGAGTAATCAGCTCTTCATCTCTTGGGCTGACAATAAACGAGGGAGTCCTATTTCATGTCAGCGGCTTTCTCACTGGGTGGTAGATGCGATTGTAATGTGTTACAAGAATGCAAATTTACCACCTCCACCTCAACTTTGCGCCCACTCCACACGAGGAATGGCCACATCCTGGGCTATGTTCAGAGGAGTTTCTATTCAGGACATTTGTGCTGTGGCAAGCTGGGCATCACCGCACACATTTGTGAGATATTATAGATTGGATGTGACAGAGTCATCTCTGGCTCATTCAGTGCTCGGAGTGGGAGCGGTGCCTGATATGTAATGCACCTCATTCAGGGCATACTCACATATTTTAGAATTCAGTAAACACATTGTGCTTGTATTCACTGTATTATATTATGAACTGCATGATGTTTGCTCGAGCATTAAAGCCATGATCACTTGTTTATCACCATCCTATGTTGCGTCTGTTCATACAGCATTATCTGCAATACGGGAGTGGTCTATATCCCATAGTGAGATGCCGAACGGATGTTAGAAAGAGAATGTTAGGTTACTTGCACAACCCCGGTTCTCTGATAACAGAAGTGAGGTATCTCACCTCACCACCCTTCTTGCAGACTACATGGTGAAGAAGTTGTGCGGAGAATGATGCAGCAGCGGGCTGCAGTGGGTTATATACCAGGGAGGTGGGACTCCCTGATCGCTGCAGCGATTGGTCTGTCAGTCTGACAAACGTGGTGTAATTGCTACTTCCGCAGTCGGTCACGCCTGAGGCGTTCCCATAGTGAGATACCTCACTTCTGTTATCAGAGAACCGGGGTTACGCAAGTAACCTAATGTTTCAAACAATGTAAGAGACTGACTTTGTATAAAGGAGGATAGTAAGGACAAAGTATCATCAAGTATCCCGACATCTTTCTCTATTAAATAATATCCTCAAAAGATAAGTTCACTTGTATGAGACATTGAAATTTTTGTATTACTCTGAATAGAGCACTCACCTTGAGAGCATAAAGGACATTAGCTATGGGAATTCATCTGAAAACATGCATTTCTTGTGGTTTATAAAATCAGTATCAAAACATTTTTTTAATTAAAATGAGAAACCACAAATATCGACTGTAGTGACATAAAACACTTTACAAAAGTTAACAGCAAGCTGAAAGGCTGAAAAGCACCTGGTCACATTAAAAAACCTACACATGTCCTGTCTCATGGGCTACAACAAAGGCAGAAGAGAAGCCGTCTTCATGATTGAGGGTGCAGCTGCGGACAGGGTGGCACATCCCGGTGACAGGGGCATATCCTGAGAGTGAGTGAGTGACAGAGACAGACAGAGAGGATGAAACAGTTACTAGGGTTTATTTATTCTGTCATAACTTGGGACTACATTCGAACAGCTTGCTGCTTAGTGTAATTGTAAAACTTTAAGCAGAGTGATGCTGACAACAAAGAGCTGTCCATCAGAATTAGATTATTTTTAATAAATTTTTTTTTTTCATTTGTTTTAGCCTGTTCTCTGGAGTTATGACATGTAATGACCCTGTAAAGCCTGACACATAAAATAATAGTCTGAAATGCCTATTTATTTTAAATTAAACAGTTTACAGAACATTTAGACAAAATTTAGAATGAATGAATGAATGAATGAATGAAAAATCATATTTGATACTTTAGGCTTTTATAGTTCTTAGAGTATGATATGGGAGAATATGGAGCTCATACTCCAGGAGGAAATAAACTATTCTATACAAAAGGCCCAAACTGAGCAAAAATAACTATTTATTTATTTATTTATTTTCATTGTGGGGGTAAAACATAATGCAATGCAATAAAGTTATGATTGAGAGATGTACAAATACCTGAAAACTCAAATTTTTCTCAAATGCTTGATGCATCATATTAGACACTCACATTTTAACATGATTTAAATTATCATGTTAATTATCTATGCCTAACAAGTACGCATAAATTTCTTCAATCTAGTATGTGTTCTTCTTGAACTATTGCTAACAATATAAAATGTATTTTTCAGTAAAGATTTATTTATCAGTAAATATTTCACAGCAAAAGGGTATGCGTACCACAACGTGACAATTTTAAAATTATACTAAAAGGCATTTTACTTGCTAAAAAAGTATAAACTATCAACAATAAACTATCAAAGTATAAACACAATAGTACATTGTGTTAACAGGTTTTTAAGCACAGTTTTGATCATAATTTAGAAGCCTTAAAAATGTGCCTATCAAATGTGATACAGTAGGCTTTTTAGGATTAACAATTCAAATCCACATTTGAAATACCATTTATTAGAGGGGCAGAGTCCCATATGTGTCCGTATGTGCCAAAACAATGTGACCTGCCATCTGTCATTACACCATATTTCATTGTGTTGAACAAAAACAGTTCTAGTATAATACAGTGAAGTGCATGTGTAATTGTTCTACTTACAATCTGGCATGCACTCAAGAACAATAAATGACAAACAAGTGTCAAATATATATATAAATATATAAAATTCAGATAAAATCCAAAAGAGTGATGTGAAATGTGAATGATTCTTGTTCATGGCAACTGTTGTGCAAAGTGATTTGGATAATTGCGCTGGTTTTTAGGGGGGGGAGGGGGTAGTGTCATGTTAAAATTAACATGTAATGCAAAAACATTCACCATAGCAGGATTTATATGTTCCTCAAAAAGTAAGCACTGATGCTCTTTAAATTTTGCTTTATTTGTTTGAGCATTCTGATCAGTCAAACACAAAAACACTGGCTGAACAAGGCCTGAGTTTGGGACCTGTTCAAACAATCCACTTACTTACTCCTTTGATTTACTGTCAAAGGAGTTCACCCAAAAATGAAAACTGTCTTCATTTACTCAGCCTCATGTCATTCCAAACTTGTATGACTTTCTTCTGTGGAACATACTTTCAAGAACGATGGGGTCTAAAACAGAATTGGACTCCACTGACCTTCTTTAAGACATTCTTCTTTAATGTTACACAGAATAAAAATTCAAACAGGTTTGGAAGTTAATTTTTTAGTTCATTTTTGGATAAACTAAAGCTAAAACTCCAAAAGTAAAACTAAAAAATACATTTTTCAAAAAGAGTGAGTGGCACTGAGAAGTGCATTATAATTCAAAGCAGGCAGCAATATGCTTTAAAAAACGCTTCTTTCAGTGCAGTATTCAGTGTGAAACAGTATATTGTGACGGGTATCAGACCACAGGGACTTTGGCTATGTTTGTTCAATCACAAGCACCATGCACCACTAAGAATGAAACAATCCTTTGATGCAAGCCTACAAAACTGTGACAGATGCCTGACTGAAGAGCTCAGTTCTTAAGCTACATTCATATTTGGTGTCACTAGGCCAATAAAGCACATCGGATCTGATTAGCTCAATATCGCCACTGCCAGACACTGAATGCATTGCAGGTGGATGGAGAGGCCAAAGAGCTCTTCTCGGATGATTAGTGAGGGCCGTGAGTACATACAGTGGCATGATAAGGGAAATGTGAGAGTAGCAGTGACAGCATAAACACTTCATGCTGAGATCAGTGCTCTTCTCAGGAAAAGCTTGAGTTTTCCTGTCAGGCTGAATAGATGTCAAATGTGCACCGTGTGAACTTTGTCAGTGCTGAAGGAGATATGCTTTGAGAGGACTGATGCTTCAGCGGCCGCCTCCAGCCTTAGACAACAAAATCCCCTTTTCCTATGTGCTTATGTAAGTGTGCTTTCATGTCTCTCTGCTATCCTTTTCCAATGCTGTGAACTTCTTTACAAATCAACAATCTGTCTAAAGAAGAGCTTGTACACCAACCAGCATTCTGTCAGGCTGGCATTTCGTACAGCATTGATGAGGTGCTGACAGAATCCCATGGGGACTGCAAGGTAGCATTAGAGAGATAGAGAGAGAGCGAGAGAAAGACTGACCTTTTTCACAGTATGAACATATTTAAGACATCTGGGTTTGGGTGTGGAAAACGCTATAGGACATGACAGGGTTGAAAATGTTTGGAAGTCACAGGCATGTCAAAGACCAAAGGTCAAACCTTGCATGCCAGTGGGGCCGAAGCCTTGCCGGGTCAAGAAGATGGCGTGGTCGTGATGCTCAGAGTGCTGTGGATCCTCTTTCTGTTGGATGACTGCCCAGCGGCACACGTTTTCCAGGCTTCGCGAAGGGTTGCCACCCTCAATGAGACTGATGGACTGAGAAAAAGATTAGAGGCTCATTAGGGGACACTTGCAGCATTCATTAATCTATAAAACACCTTAAACTGACTCACATCGATCACTGTGGGTCTGTTTATTTAACGTCTTCTAGATAAACTCCTGTTTACAAATAGTCAAGGAAGTAGCTGAGATCATTGAAGCTGAAATTCAAACCTTTCTATTTGTAAATTACAGTGAAATATACTAAAATCCATTTTGTGCATTGCTTCTTTTTTCTACTACATTTCAATTATTAATCACATTAATATGTATTTCCAGTGCAGAGGACAAACCATGTTGCAAACCATGTTGTACGCAATTATTTGTGTATTACAATCTAGACATGAAATTACCTCTGTGTATTTGTGAACTGTATTATAAGCTTACAAAATATTTATGTGTTATTGCATGGAAGTGTAAATGGCTGTTTACATTAGAGAGAGGTTTTGATACTCTCATAATTGGACTAAAATAAGAGGCTAGACTGCAGACAGTTGTTGTGCTCTTCCTCAAAGCTAATTATTTCACATTTTTCAAAACTGTGGTGATAAGTGACCTGTGCTGAAATGGGGGAGGGCTTTTAGTCACATTAGGTTTAGTGGGGGAAAAAACCTGTCACATATAACCCATTTAAGACTCTTGGGCAACTAAACTTCTCTTTTTCCATCTGTAATTATTTTTTAGGTCACTACGGATGTTTTAAAAACAACTGGCGTACTAGTAGCAGGGGTGTGAAGTAACGAATTACAAATACTCACGTTACAGTAATTAAGTGGGGAAGTCGTGGGGAAGTTTTGGGGAAGTCGTGGCCTAATGGTTAGAGAGTCGGACTCGTAACCCAAAGGTTGCAGGTTCGAGTCTCGTACCAGCAGGGATTGTAGGTGGGGGGAGTGAATGTACAGCGCTCTCTCCCACCTTCAATACCACGACTGAGGTGCCCTTGAGCAAGGCACCGAACCCCCAACTGCTCCCCGGGCGCCGCAGCAAAAATGGCTGCCCACTGCTCCGGGTGTGTGTTCACGGTGTGTGTGTGCACTTTGGATGGGATAAATGCAGAGCACTAATTCCGAGTATGGGTCACCATACTTGGCCACATGTCACGTCACATTTCACAAGTAGTTTTTACCAGTAATTGTACTTTTTTGAGTAGTTTAAAAATTGTGTACTACTTTTGATTCTTTGTAACGAATCGAACACATACAGCTTTCAACTGTGAGACAGGAATTAAACTTCATGGAATTAAAGATACATATAATTTATAAAACGCACATACAAATAAATTAAACATTTTTCATTTGCATTATTGCTATCCAACTTTTTCTTGCCGTAAAAATGGGCGCGGCCGTTTGTAAATTCTATGGGTCTAGTTTCGAATCTCATCCGCGTCCAGCTATTTTTAGCTGTACAAAACCGCTGCTTTTGCTGCTTGATATTGAAAATTGGTGTGTCCTACCCATGGGTGTGAAGTAACGAATTACAAATACTCACGTTACAGTAATTAAGCAGTAATTGTACTTTTTTGAGTAGTTTAAAAATTGTGTACTTTTACTTTTACTTGAGTACATTTTAAGTGCTGTATCGGTACTTTTGCTCCGCTATTTTCCTCCTTATGTGGTCGTTACATGATTATTTTTATTTTATTTTTATCCATCAACGTGATTGGCTAGAGAGATAGTAATAGGTCTCGTGACTTTCGTCAAATCAAATTGTGCATAGAAAACTTTAACCGCCAACTGTTTGTCATGGCTGCTGGAAGTGCAGTCTTCAAGCATCAATTCAGTCGCATCTAAATATGTTAAGGTAAATTTCGGATTTCTGCTTACTAAATTTCTAATGGTGTTTGTATTTGCACTGTTCTAAACATTAATATTTTACGTGCAACAGCAGCGTGCTGTCTCAGTGGCCTTACACATGATTTTAAACAAATTTTTTCAAACTTTATGATTTAAATGGGGATGATTGTACTGAGAATAACTTTCATCTTTTCTTCAACTGAATACTGTTTCTGTGCTGTTTTGATGTGTTTTAAAGAGTTGGCAGTCAAAATTTAAACTGCTGGATGA